>NC_138150.1:4770000-4847500 GCF_964199315.1 Orbicella franksi
ATTAATGGCAGATTACATTTCCTGTATAGATCAGGGAGAATTGGTGCGTGGAGAGCGAAAACGAGTGACGTCTTCCAGTATCTTCAAGTAAATTTTGGTAATTGGGCAAAAATAACTCGGGTTGCCACTCAAGGAAGACAAGATTACGATTACTGGGTGAAAAGCTTCAGCCTTTCATACGGCGCTGATGACGTATTTTTCAAGACTTACAAAAGTGGTACAAAAAAGGTAATTTAACTGTTTTAAATGCATTTAACTCCTAAAGATCGAGATAGAGGACCAATTTTGTTCGCAAAGTTATGCGCAAAATTATCTCAACTTAATAAATCGCAGCGTAAAATAAATCTGCGAGGGCAAACTATATTTTCTCCATATTAGTCAGCCTCCATCATTTTCGAAGCCATCGAAATTATTGAGATTGTATGGTGAATCGAAGTCTTATTACTTTACTGTAAGTTTTTTTTCCTGAAAATATGTTTAACTATCCTTAGTAGCTTCACAGTAAATTTTTTCGTTCCGACATACTCAACAAGTTTCACATTTTTGCTCCATGCACCCACGAATTTTGCTCTTTAATTTTGAAGCTGTGCCTCTATAAGAGTTACGTTTAATTTTATGAACGTATGGAAAAATTGCAATCATAAACGCAATAGAGTATTTTTCAAACGCTTTATCTCTTAAAACAAGTTTTTCTCACTTTCTGACTGAAGGAAAACTGGGGAAAAGATTAATGGAATGGAAGATTTTCGATAAAAAAAAAAAAAAAGAAAATCAAAAGAAACTAAACAAACAGAAACCCCGAAAATTAAAAAAAGAAAAAAAGTGTCAGATATCTAAAATTACGATTTGCACAGGTTATCTGGAGATTTCTGGAATATAAGTGTCCTAAACTTACCATATAGCGACAATCTGTAAGTCTGTTTTATTCTCATGAAACTTTTA
The DNA here is from genome assembly GCF_964199315.1 of Orbicella franksi. NCBI lineage: Eukaryota > Metazoa > Cnidaria > Anthozoa > Scleractinia > Merulinidae > Orbicella > Orbicella franksi. Next base: position 4,770,943 of record NC_138150.1, read on the forward strand.
GTACTAAATTGCATTGAATGAGCAGTATAATGCACATTTCGTAGCCGTTCTTTGCACATTACATGGACAAATTATCTCTTTTTCAATCAGCGGCGAAGGCGAACCAGAAGGCTACTTTTTTTTGCGTTTCTATTTGAAACTGGACGCTGTAGTTCTTAAATCATTCGACACACTGAATAGACCCAGTGAAAGTTAAACGGTGATGACTGTTCCAGAGACATATATGTGACATGACGGTAAAATGTCGGCTGACTTGTCGGTATTATTTTGTAGGCTGACTCGTGGGTCTATTGTCTCATCCAAAGCATTAGTAGTGTGTCGGCCGACGGACGTATCAGCGGTAGTGTGTCGGCCGAAATGTTTGTAATATGTCGGCCGACGTGTCGGTAGTGTGTCGCCCGACGCTCGTGTCGACGCATCGGTAGGAATCGATTTTTGTGTTTATTTATAATTGCGAGATTCTAAGCTTGAAAAATGACCCAGATAAATGTATACAACAGCATTATTTTTCGCATATAATTGGAAAAAAAATTAGCCATCGTAATTCCTGTTTTTCAAAAGTACGCAGAACTAGAACGCTGGCTTCACGCGCTTTGTCGTTTGGCAATGAACGGCCTTTTTAGAGATGTCCGCGCAAGATGGATAATGGACTTTTGAACTGTTCATTTAACTGTTGGTTTGGCAGCGTTATCGTTGTTTTTGCTTATTATCAGGAGAAGAATGACGCTTGACTTGTGCCCAATGGATTTCAGATCACGTGACTGAGTAAATAGAGAGCCGGCAGCATGCGCGTGCTAATGTGTAGCTCCATTTTATTCCTTTCAGGTATTTCAAGGAAATAATGATCGGTATACACCTGTCAGTCACGACCTGGAGACGCCCATCATTGCTCGCTACATCCGAATTCACCCAGAGACATGGCAAGGTCGCATTTCAATGAGAGCTGAGTTCTATGGCTGTAGAGATGGTAGGAATAGCCATATTGTAGTAATCAAGTATTAGAGCAGTGCTTTCAGTTTAGGGATAGGTTATTTTTCTGCGAAAGCTTTTTGTTTGAATTGAGAGTACGAAAAATTAATGAGACATAAATGGGAAACTAGTAAAAATTTTAATTTTCAATATCTTAGGTTGGTGGAAATTTGACGTTCTTAAAACAACTATTTGCCCGAGAAGCGAAACTTCGAGGGCAAATATGCTAATTTTAAGAACAGCAAATTCCAAGGGGCAGCTATGAGCTGGCCAATAGTTCCGTGACATAAACACTCTCTTGTCTTTATGGTTCACCACTAAATTTTCTTCTGCGCGCCAGTTCAAAAATTATATTGAATTATTTTCAACTTTTTTAATATGAAACCCGTGAAAGCCAAACGTAAAATCTGAAACAGAAAACAGACAAAAACCCACTTAATACAATTTCGATTGTTTTTTTAGCGGAGGCGGCGTGGCCGAATGGTTTAGGGCGCTGGATTTGAAATCTGGAGGTCCCTGGTTCAAATCATCCGCCCTACCGCTATCTGAATTTGTTCTCAGTAGCCCCGAGTTCAACTCCTCGGCCGCGTTGTGTAAATAGCCAAGTGGTCAGCCTCCCATCAGTTGGGATTCTTAATAGTGTTTGTTATATTTGAAATATTTGTTTATTTATTCAAAGTGTCCCCAATTAGCACATTAGTGCTAAATACATGGACACTTAAATAAAGTGATTATTATTATTATTATTATTATTATTATTATTATTATTTTCTATAAACCCGCTTGTTTACAGAAAAATTTTCACAGACGAGTACTACCCATCCGGGTACTTTCCTCGAACGGGCACTATGGGCTAATAGTGTCTCTCAGCGGATGAACACTATTGCGTCACGTGATCAATTTAAACTAATAGGAATCGCAGAAAATTTAGTGGCAAACTATAATAGCTGATAGTGTGTAATGGCTCAGCCAATCAGATAACAGCATCTGCATTAGTATACTAGCTAGTATAAAAACTTCTTTTATCTACCGCTTGTTTAAGTATGCCCAAAGGATAACGAATCTTTTCGCATGAAATAACTAGAAGTATTTAGATATTTTTATACATAATAGCCTGCAGTGTCACTGTATATTTTTACGAGTTTTAAAGTATTTTGGCGAGCACCCGTCGGCCTTGCGGTAGCTGTGCTACTCACTAAAATGTTTACTAGCTCTAAGCCTTTAACTGAGTTTGAATTGTATTTCTCGCGCTTGGAAAAACTCAGTCGATTGTATTCGTTTATCGTCTTGTTTCCTATACGGTGAAGTTGCATTGTAATGAAGCAAAATGTGTAAACTACCTAAAGCTTTCTGTATATTTCTTAGAAGGAACTACGAATTGACTGATCAGATCAAATATGATGACACTGTGAAAAAACGAAAACAACAAAAATCACTATTGTGATAGAAAAGAGATTGAACTCCATTTTTAACCATGATCTTTTTCTTTTTTACGATATCAAAAGAATTTTGTTTCATCAAGATCGCAGAATCGAAACTTCGCGGAAACTTGCAAGGATCTATGATAAGTTTAGGAAGTTCAGTTTGACATCAGTTAGAAATGGTAACTCCAAAACTTTCTCTCGATAACTTCAAACAGGACTTTCTACTGTTCCAAAGTGTGGTAATAACGCCTTTTATTATATAAACACCAATGAAATACCAGGATTTTTCCTTTTCCTAAAAAATCATATCGTCATCGCGCACACTGAAGATACTATTTTTATCTTTTACACTGTGAAGATATCATTCCTTTTTGATAACATTTGTTTTTTGTTCCTTTAAGGTCATTGCCCCGAAAAAGAACGCACAGTAGATTTTCATTTAAATTTTCCCTATTGGCTGCTTATATCAAGAGAACTTAAATTTTGAAATAAAAAAGGAGGGTGCCCGTATTCGTTTAGGAGCAGGAGGACCCTCAATAAACCCCATAATTTCTTAAATTATCTGCTTTTAGAAACGTTTGCATTTAACCCCATTCATTTTATGTTTTGTGAGAGCTGAAAAATAGAAACAAGAAATACAACAATGGATCAATGTTAAGGAGCAATTTGATGTACGTTTCATGATAGAGGCACCTATATTTAGCGGACAGGGATTCAATATGCTCCAAGCACGCAGTGTTCTTGAGGGCACATCTTATCGTTTACGAGTGCTTGCTATGCTCTCATTTTCAGTGATAATTTGTTACTCTGCAACAGAAATTGGTCTATATTCACTTTATAGAAAGAAGGTGATCGCTGCATTCAAACTAAGTAAAAAAATCGTTAGGTCCCCGTACTCGTTTCCGAGAAAAAAACGATCGTTTGTCTCTCGCAATCCAAGCCGTTTAGAAAAACCACCATTTTGTATGTGCACGCGCTTGCGAGCGCGCGCTAATGACGCGAAAATCCTGCGCAGTAAGGATGCGCAATGCAATTCTGAGGAATAACCTTAACTACACTTAAATTTGTTGATGTATGATCGAAACATCGTCGGATCTTCTTCGGTCGTCTTCGGCAATCTTCGGTGATCTTCGGAAAATGTTCGGAAGCGTTCGTCTGGCCTTCAGAACAATTTTGGAGATCTTCGGAAAGTGGTCGGAAATCTTCGGAAAATCGTCAACAACGTCGTCTTTAGTATGTTTATATAATAAACAGTGAATACGAATGTGAATACGAGTTTTGTCTTCTCTTGTTCAACTCAATATCTCACCCGTTCGCTACGCTCACTCGTGAGATATCAAATTGGACACTCGAAGATAAAATTCTTATCCACGTGCGGGCATGTAATATCCTCTATTTTAACGCCCCTAGCAATGATTTATAACAAAAAAATATGAAACATATTGACGTTTCTGGTTGCCATCGCAACGTCTGTTGTTTTATATGCCGAGTTTATAACTGGCCAGACTTTTTGATTGAGTTGTCTGTTATTATGCAAAGCAGATACAACTGTCGTACTATTTGTTTGATTTAGCGTTTTTTTATGATTAGGATTTGAACACCCAAAACTGGAATGCCAGTCAGAACTTGGAATGAAAAGTGGAAATATACCCAACAGTGCTATCTCTGCTACCTCGAGTTGGAATCAGTACTATGGTCCAGAACGTGCCAGACTTAACACGGTGAAGTCAGGGAGCTTCAGAGGAGCGTGGGTTCCTAAGACTCAGGACATTGGACAGTTTATTGAAGTTGATCTGGGAAAAATTACAAAGATAACACGTTTAGCAACTCAGGGCAGAGAAGATTCATCCCAGTGGATGAAAAGCTATTGCATCACCTACAGCGTTGAAGGAGGTCCATTTCTTCCTTACAATAACAACCAGGTAGACGCAGTGTAAAACAAATTCCCAATGCACCCTGCCGGACCGTCTCAATACCAACTATGCTCCCTTCAGTCCCTTCTCGTTCGATCTCTCTGTAATTTGCATAATATGATCACACTCTCATTTTCCAAAATTTGAATCGTTGGGACAAAACAGAAGATGTATCGAAGCCTCAAGCGATTCCCTTCAGTCGACTCAAAGATATATTTTTGTGAATCTTGCTAGGTTCTCCCTGGTAATAAAGACAGAAATACAATTGTTGGACACATTCTCAACCCACCAATCATTGCGCGCTACATACGTATTCACCCCAAAGAGTACTACAGCTACATGGCTCTAAGATTTGAACTTTATGGATGCACAGAAGGTTAGTGAAAGGCTATGTTCACTATTGATGTGCGATTTATGTTCGTAATCGGTGTTGATTTGAAAGCTGAGATAATTCAAATGTCCCAACGCTCAAACCCTGTGAGGCAATAAATAAACTATAGCCTCCATTTGGCGCGAAAATATGCTCGGTTATTTGTCCGCGGACATTATCTGTTCCGAGAGGCGTACAGTTTTCCGAGAGCGTAGCTAGAGAAAAACTGTGAGCTTTGAGGAACAGACAATGTCCAAGGACAAAACCGGAGCACATATTTTCAAAGTCAAATGGAGGCTATTGAGTTTATTGTCCTTCAAATATCTTTCCCAACACGCGCAGTTTTGAAAATCGGGGAATATTCTCGGATATTCCCCAATTTTAGCTTGGGTATATTTGGTAACGTGATGCGTGTAGACCAATCGCGAGCGAGCGAAAATATTTGATGGATTATAAGAAAAAATATATCATTAGGAGGAGATCTTAATCTACTGTGGGAATTATATGGTTTATATGGGATTTAGCACTCCACGAATACTGCTGCTTTTCAAGAGAAATGCTGCAAACACATAACCGAGTGAAAAAAGGGGGCTTCTGTATAAGATGTACGAGTTAGTGGAACTATCGTAGTTGTAATCATGTGACGGTGTTCTAATATACGGACAGGAAAATATGAAGCACCTTACTATCAATAACAACATAAAGAATTAGTCAAGCCTAAACGCTGGGCTCCTGCACCGGTTTATTCAAAGCCCGATTAAGCTAACCCAGGATAAGCGAGAATTTTGATCTAAGTTTTTTTTTAACTTTGTGATGAGGTTTTCTGTTTATATTGTTTGGCCCTCTTAGTTTGAATAATCTCAAACTATGCAAAACATTAGTAGTGGAAAACATTTTTATACACGAAAAACTTATTATTTGGTTAACTTTTAATCCTGGGTTTGCGTTAACCCGGAAAACGTTGCACTGATTAGAGTAAGTTAACCTGGCGTGGGCACGCGATCCAATCGAAAACCCAGCACTTGGTCAGCGGTCAACTTTAAATACACGCCTTACCTTGATGCACTCTAAAATTCAGTCCGTAATTTGGTCACGTGATACTAGTCAGCGGTTACCTTGTTTTGACAGGAGTCAATTGAATATAACATAGATGTCCAATATTAAAGATGTACGTTGTGAGCCAAGGCTGCATGTCTCGGTCATCTTATTAGCTGGAATATGGCCGCCATGTTGCGCTACGTTGTCGTCATGCGCGCGCGCCCGCGAGCAATGCCGCTAGCCATTTTTACCACGAGAAAAGCGATTCAGGGGGTTCTATGAGTATAGGACTCCGCTTGACCGCTTGACTATTTTAAGCTACCGACATGTTAAAGTGTGGAAATGCGTTGATTCCGTCAAGCAGTGTTTCAAAGACGTCGTACTATTTTTTCTGTTCAATGATGGCCACTTTATTTTATTATGCTAGCAACAAGTTTTCTACTTAAAGCATAATCATGAATTTAAAAATACTGTAGTTGTAGTCAGGCATAGTAATAAAATCTTAAAAATAGACGTTTCGGCTAAAATACTATAACCTTCTTCAGTGATGAAATGAATGTTAACGGCGTCTAAATGTAAATGAGATGTTTATAAGAATGTGAGGAACTTACTAGGGATTAATTTAGCATTTTGTAAATGTCTGGAATATGCGCGTGGTCATTAATTGAGTTCGGTTCGTAAATGGAATGCCACGCTTCCAAGAACAATCTACGTGACCACAAGGGACAGCGGTCTATTACCTTGACATTATTAAAATCAAATTCGTGCTTGTTTTTCATACAGTGTTGCACCAAAAGAGAGTTCTTGTCACATGTGAGGACGGCTCTTTTATGTTCTTTTGTTCTGGATCTCAGTGCTCTGGATGTTTGACCGATGTAAAGTTTTTCACAGTTTTTACAATTTTTACAATCTACAAACAAATATTCGGCTGTCCATGGGTTCACCTGTAAGCGCCATTTTGGCAAACTTGGTGATGGAACACGTCGAAGAGAGAGCGTTAAGTACTGCACCTCACCCCCCTAAGTGGTGGTACAGACATGTTGACGATAGCCATGTTTGCCTCGCCCGTGAGCATCTCACTGAATTTCACTCCCATCTTAACTCGATCAACCAGCACATCAAATTCACAGTCGAAGAAGAGAGTGATAGATCCATCGCATTCCTCGACACGAAGACAACTACAAATACTGATGGATTAATTAAAACCAGTGTTTACAGAAAAGCAACCCATACCGACAAGTATCTCCATTTCAACTCTCACCACCCTTTGCAACACAAACGCTCAGTGGCCAGAACCCTTCTTGACAGAGCAAAGAATATTCCGTCGACTGACGAAGACAAAAAGTCCGAGGTACAACACGTGGTGGACGCACTCAAAACCAATGGTTACACGGACCAATTCTTAAAAAGCTGCCAAAGAACCAAACCACCTAAAGCATTAAATCAGCCCCAAAATAATCAGCCTCAAAGCCACAGAGGCTTTGTTACTTTGCCATATTTTCAAGGAATCTCTGAAAAAATTGCAAGAACTTTGGGACAATTCGACGTAAATGTTGCTCATAAACCCGTCAAAACGGTTGGTTCGATCCTGAAGAAACCGAAGGACAAATTCGATCAAGACCTGTCAACTGGTGTCGTGTATAAAATCAATTGTAAAAACTGTGAAAAACTTTACATCGGTCAAACATCCAGAGCACTGAGATCCAGAACAAAAGAACATAAAAGAGCCGTCCTCACATGTGACAGGAACTCTCTTTTGGCGCAACACTGTATGAAAAATAATGTCAAGGTCATAGACCGCTGTCCCTTGTGGTCGCGTAGATTGTTCTTGGAAGCGTGGCATTCCATTCACGAACTGAACTCAATTAATGACCACGCGCATATTCCAGACATTTACAAAATGCTAAATTAATCCCTAGCGAGTTCCTCACATTCTTATAAACATCTCATTTACATTTAGACGCCGTTAACATTCATTTCATCACTGAAGAAAGTTATAGTATTTTAGCCGAAACGTCTATTTTTAAGATTTTTAAGTCAGTGACAACAATTTTTAAGATTTTATAATTATGAATTCTTATTAAATATATATATTTTTCAAATTGTGTCACAACAACGTGACACAATTAGTGAAGAAGGCGACAGCTAAATTAAACTTAATTACTTTACTTTACAGGCTTTGCCATCCCCCAGGTTCCCGTTTGCCAGATTCAGCTTGGAATGCAAAACGGAAAACTTCCAAATTCCGCATTGTCAGCTTCTTCGCAGTACAATGCGTATGCTGGACCTGAAAATGCCCGGCTTCACTTCTGTGCGGAGAGTCGCCGCTACGGGGCCTGGATAGCACAGAGAAATGACCACAGTCAATATTACCAGGTTGACTTTGGAGTCGAGACACAAGTCACACGTATCGAAACCCAAGGTCGCCAAGATAAGTTACAATATGTAAAGGAATACACGCTTAGATACAGCACTGATGGATCTTACTTTAAACAGTACCAACCATCTGGATTTACCAAGGTTAGGTGTTTTTTAAAGTTGTCGCCAAATATGTTTTGCTTTTCGTAATTTCGGCAAAGTGGGATTCATTGCTCCTTTCCGTCACGTTGGCGCTCCATTTCGGAGTTTCTTCTTGGAGTGTATACAGAACTACTACTGCTTGCAATATATTATTTAGCCTGTTTAAAGTTGCTTTCTATTTTTTATTTGTTAAGACATTTAAGGCAAACAGTGACCGATACACAGTGGTAGGCCATGACTTAGAAAAGCCAATTAGGGCAAGGTATTTGAGAATTGTCCCAGAAGACTGGTACAGGTACATTGCGTTAAGGGCTGAGTTTTACGGATGCAAGACAAGTAAGTTGATCTTTTTGTAATTTGCTTTTCTCGGCCCTTTTATTAAAAAATAGATTCGCAATACTTACACGTGCTGATATAAAATTTGGAGAGAGTCATCTGTTAAGCTGGCTAGAAATGTGATCTGAGAATATGAGCAAGATGCTAGCCAGTCAATGGACATGTTGCTCGATAAAAATCTCCAGGTTCTCTCGACAGGTGCTCTAACACTCTGAGCTATGCCAGACAACATAACACGGCTGTAGTTATGACAGCTTTCTACTACTTCTTACACAATTTGGCTAGGATCACTTTGGAACCCCCAAAAAAGGAAAAAGAACGACAAAAAAACGCAAAAAAACGACTAAATTTACTGGACACTGTGCATTTACTTTGTAGATGACGGTGGTTATTCAGCGTGGGGAGGTTGGTCTCAGTGTTCTGTAACTTGTGGAAATGGGCGTCAGAGCCGCAGTCGTTCCTGCACCAATCCTGCCCCAAGCCCTGGTGGAAAAGACTGCTCACAACTTGGACCTGACAAAGAGAACAAAACTTGCAATGATGGAGGCTGCCCAGGTAACAATTATAACAATGATGAGAAGAATAATAAAATAAACAGGACTGACAGTTTCTTTGTCTGCAATCAAGAATCCCTGATTTGTTCCATTCTGCGCGTTCTTATTACGTTTGAGTCTGGCGTGTATCTCTGGTTTTGTGGGATGATTGGCTGAGCTGAAGTTTATGGTACTCCATCGTCGGTTGCTTTTCTGTTCGTAGTTTAGCAGTGCCTCCAAAATTGTAAGGGTATCTCGCCCAAGAGCGGAATCATCAGAAAAAATGGCCAATTCCCTCAGTGAGACACACCTACAGGGAATCATGCTTGCCTGCATAAAAAGAATTGGCTCAGACAAGTGCTCAGAGATTGAATTGACTCTTGTTGAATGAATTGGCTCAAACAATGGTCAGAGATTGAAACCAGGACTTTCTGATTCACATGCAACGGCTTAATTCAGTGATGATTGTCTCGCTTTCAAAATTCAAACTTACTTTTAGCAAAACGTCGCCGGGTAATTCTCCAAATTGCGAATTCAGGGAAGGTCAGTATCATAAATACTTGAGCTTTAAGGTGGAGAAGGAAGAAACGGTCGTGCTTCATGGATAACGTTAAGAACTCTTTGTTTCATGTACAGTCGATGGCGGTTACTCTGCATGGGGACCTTATGGCAAGTGTTCAAAAACGTGTGGAGGAGGAAAGCAAACTCGGGAGCGAACCTGCACTAATCCACCTCCAGCAAATGGTGGAAAAGACTGCACTAGCCTTGGATCGAGCATTTCAACCAGAGATTGCGAAAACCAAGAGTGCCCTAGTAAGTGTGTTTTCCAACCTTGGGTTACAGCTGTTACCACTCTGAGAGCGCTTTCTATTCAATCAAAAATTCCGAAACTTCAAAACGAGGACAAACGGTATTGAAATTTTCTGGGATCTTTCCAGAAAATTCAGAAATCGTTGAATTTCCCATAATCGAACCATTCGAAAGGAAATTCCGGAGATTCCGTAGGAAATTTCGGTATACCTGGCAAGGTTGTCCTCTTTACCGGAAATTGTGAAAAATGCTGTTCCATTATTATTATTCGTCACTGGAAATTTCCAGAAATTGAATCCAGAATTTTTCATCGTACGGAAAGCGCCCTCAATTACATAAATGACAAAAGAAGGAGTAAAAGCAATTTTCAAATATGTAAGCAAACATCCGGGCTGAAAGTAGATTCTTCGATAAGAGAAAACAACTTTCGGAATTGCTCTTTACTACGACAGCGTTCTTCGCGTCCTCTCTGTCTGTAGCGTACTGATAGAGAAATTTGAAAACGCAGCTTAAGCTAGCTTTATTTCTACGGCTAGGCCTACCGTCCACACTAATCCAGCACGAAAACGAAACTTTTCGAAAACGTGCCTCAAACCGAGGGAATATGAAAACGCCGGCTTTTCGTTTTCGTGTAGACGGAAAACAGTTTGAAAACGGAACTTTTAATTTCTAAAACGATGGGTTCACGATGAGAATGTGATTTCCCTGACCGAGTTTTCCTCAAACACAAATCCAAAATAACCGATGATTGCTGCGTTTTCAAATTCCACCGAGCATAATGTGAACGGAAAACATTTGATACGTTTTCAGAGTGAAACTTTCGTTTTGAGAAATTCATCTGATATAGTGTGGACGGGGCCTAACTTCCGCCGGTCGTGTCATTTACATATGGTCTCTTTGACATCGTCTGGCTGTACCAGACCCAGTCTAATCGCATTTTTCAACTCGAATTACAAATCATTATTGCTAGTTAGCTTCAGGTTTTTCATTTAAATCTAACTAGTTGAGTGTCTTTTTCTTTTCACGGTGAGAAGAAACAACAAAGACAACCGGAACAATAATAACAACACAGTACAAATAAAAACAAACAAAAACAACCTGACGAAAACAAAAAAACGTCACAAAACATAAGTCAGTTATATTTAGTGAAGAATAGAGAAGCAAAAACTGACACAACGTAGGATGATTTTTTGAAGATGTACTAGCATATTTCGGCTAGCCAAACCAGCCTTCTTCAGGTAGAATGAAAATTTTACATTGGGACGTGTTTAATTTTTATGTAGTCGATCCTTATGGTCTGAACATCCGCGAAAAAACTTATTAATTGTTTCCATTTGTTTTCGTTTATTATGTTCTTTTATCATGTTATTTTATTTTACCCTATGCTTATCTTTAATTTACACTGTGAATTACTTTTACGTATTTCCGGTATTACGGAAATATCGGCTACATAAAAACACGTCCCAATGTAAAATTTTCATTGTACCTAAGGAAGACTGGTTTGGCCAGCCGAAATATAGTACACCTTCAAAAAATCATCCTACGCTGTGTCGGTTTTTGCTTTTGTATTCTTCATTTTATATGTAAAGCCGATTAGATCACTATTGATGCAACGTATACCAGCAGGATCATCGTTCCGGTTGCTTGCTTAAACATTTTATAGTTATATTTAGCATTTATTTAATCTTCTGTGTATCAAACGATTGTCTGCTATATTTCTTTAGTTGATGGTGGATATAGCAACTGGAATAAATGGAGCGAGTGTTCAATTTCTTGCGGTGGAGGACAGCGGGCTCGCAGCAGGACATGTGATAACCCGAAGCCAGAGCACGGTGGAAAAGATTGCTTAACTATCGGATCCTCGACTCAGACAGAGAAATGTAGTACCAGTAAATGTCCAAGTAAGCATCTATTTAATTTTGTGTAACTGTAAAAAAAGTAAATTTCATTTAAACTCACCAGACACGGAGGAACTCAAATAAACTTGTCATAAGGTGTTTGTGTGTCGAGTCGAATTCCACTCAACTAAATTTTGCAAAAGCGATATAAGCGGAGAAAATCTTATTACTGGCAGAAACAAACTTTAATTTGCTGTTGTGGAGTTGTTTAGGACAAGAATTCAGGTTAACTTTATCACGTTAATTGCAATTAGGTTACTTCCGTCAAAAGGCCCTTGCGTGACGGTGTCCTGTGACTTTTTCAATCATAAAAATGGTCATGGTACAAAATAGATACCAGAAGTGGGAACAGGGTGATGAAATTGACGTTGTTTGTGCGAGATTTTGGGAGAATAACAGTGATAGCGAAGCCTCCAATCCAGTTGCCTCTTTCCTTACGAGTCTTCTCAAAGGGAAAAAGGAAGAATCCGTCGTAGTACCTGGATAACGTTAAGAACTCTTTGTTTCATGTACAGTCGATGGCGGTTACTCTGCATGGGGACCTTATAGCACGTGTTCAAAATCTTGTGGAGGTGGAAAGCAAACTCGGGAGCGAACCTGCACTAATCCACCTCCAGCATATGGTGGGAAAGACTGCAGTAGACTTGGATCGAGCACGTCAAGCAGACAATGCAACCAGCAGAGCTGCCCTGGTTAGTGTACTTTTTAACGTCGCGTTACAACCTTTACCAACAATCATGGACAAGAGTCTTTAAACAAATTTGCCCTTTTGGCGCTTTTGCAAACACGCCAGACGCAAATACAACCTCATGTCACCTATCTAGTCTCTTCCCCTTCTCCACATAAAATATTGAAATCTAGTACATACCTGCAATTTCTCCTGAGTTTCAACATTGTATCGGGTGAAGAGGAGAAAAGCAACGCGTTTTTAAAAGGATATCAGTACTTTTTCAAACTTCAGTTGTATAACACAGATAGTTCGTTGCATTAGGTTAGTGTCCCAAGGACTTTTTTCCATGATTGAAGACTAACTAACCGGAGATTAATTAAATTTTGGACTAATCTAATCGAAAATTAAATGTATTAAAAAAAAAACAAAAAAACAGTGAATTAAAGCTAATATTAAGTTTGGAATCAAAGTGGTGCACCAGGGTTGAAAGCGAGCTTATCGATCAGAGGACATAGTTTTTCGGAGCTAGCTTTTAGTACGATAGCTAATTATATGGCTGGCTCCGTTAGCGGGCAACATGAACCGAATCCTGCGTTATGATTGGCTACCCGAGCGGGCAAGATGGTGATCTGTATAATCACTCGTGATTACCCGCTGTGTCCCGCAAAGAAGGAATAACAAGAATAGTAAATCAATTATTGATCAAGCTCGTTCGGTCAAGATGGCTGGATATTGGTCTCGATATTTTACGTGTTTATGTTTATGGTGTTTGTAGTCTCTATTGTTTGTAGCCTCTATTCAGAACGCTTACTAACACCAATTGATTGTGCAATTTAGACAAAGCTAATTTCTTTTATATCGTTTGTACGAGTCACGCCATACCACACGAAGTACAATCGTATTTTTCAAGTTGAGTTACAACCATTATTTTATTTCAAGTTGGCTACAGCCTTTTCTTTCTTTCATTTTTAACCTTGATGTAACTTGCGTTTTTCTTTTGGCGTTTAAAAGGGATTATTACATCAACGACAACAACAGACAATAATAACAACACAACAGAAAAAGGAAACAGCACTGGAGAACAAAAACCGCAACAAAATATTTTAAGTTAAATTGAAAATTTTTTGCATCAAAATCTCTTTCGGATAAAATTCTTGTTTTTACAACAGTCTTCTTTGCCTGAATTAATCAGTTGGACAATTAATTAATTGCGTTCTTTTCACTCAGTTAATGGTGGTTATAGCAAATGGAATAAATGGAGCGAGTGCTCAGTTTCGTGCGGTGGAGGACAGCGGGCTCGCAGCAGGACATGCGATAACCCGAAACCACAGCATGGCGGAAAAGGTTGCTCAACTATCGGACCCTCAATTCAGACAGAGAAATGCAGTACCAGTGAATGTCCCAGTAAGCGTCTACTTAATTTTGTGCCAATGTAGAATAAATAGGTTCAAGTCAGATCGTGTATCGAGATCGGATTGCAGTCATCTAATTTTGTCATTGCAGATGCATGTAAAAAAAAGTGCCTGTTTACCAGCAGATACACGCTTTGTCTTAGTGCTGTGGAATTATTTAGGTCAAACATTCTGGTCCATTTTATCCCTGTAATCCTAATTTGGCTATTTCAGTCAAGTGGTTATATCGTGTTCATTTCTCCCGAATTTTACCAAAACTGGACAAAGACAAGCTCAGTTCGCGAGGTTTTTGATCTCAAAGTTTTTGTTATCAATGTAGGAATCATAAGAACTTATATCTCGCAGGATTATTACCTTTGTAATTGAAATGTGCATAATTGTTGGACATTTATGTTTCGAAATTTAATTGCTGTGGCTTTTTTAAAAGCCACAGCAATCGAAATCAAATTGGTCTTCAAGCTATTAAAATAGTTTGAAGACCAATTTGATTTCGATTATGACAAGACCAGGGTTGTTCGTACATGTATGATTTGGAAACACAACTGATATGGAAGAACTCAAAGCAAAGGAAAGAAACCTAAACATATTGACATCATGATTGCTATAATCATGACCAATCCATAGGGCAAAACATCGCATCTTTCAGTCTTTTCTACGACATTCCAGATGACAAACAAAATTGTTTAATCTGACGCGCATATGTCAACTCTAAAGTAAGATTCTTTTTTCCTTCTAGCTCCTCATCTTGAAAGCAGTCAAGTTGATGGGTTTGCACTTCGCCGCGTTGACAGGTCATGATTCAAAACAATTTATAAGATGTTTTCTCTTATCACAGGGGATGGTGGTTATTCTGCATGGGGACCATACAGCAAGTGTTCAAAGTCATGTGGAGGTGGAAAGCAAAGTCGCGAGCGAACTTGCACCAATCCACCACCAAGTGGCGGAGGAAAGGATTGTAAGGAGCTGGGGCCAAATACCTCGAGCAGAGAATGCAATAATCAGAAGTGTGCAGGTAAGACGTGCTATTAATGTTGTTTTCAGTATTACAACTGAATAACTGACGTTCTGATTAAGACCCTTTCTGACCTTTTCGGATAGGTTCTGTTTCTAAAAGCTAACTGAAACACTTCAGTTTTGACAACTTGTAATCTTAAAAAGTCGACGGCAAAAAAAGTTTCACTTAGCACAAGAACCGGGCTCGCCGCAAATCAAGTTTATTTTTATGATATTTCTTAATTTTTTATTCAGTTGATGGAGGTTACACTGATTGGGAGAAGTGGACAGACTGTTCCGTCACATGTGGAGGAGGACGAAAAGCGCGTCATCGGCAATGCACCAATCCTGTACCGCAACATGGCGGGAAAGATTGTTCAGATCTCGGACTACCGACTGAGACAAAAAGCTGCAATGAAAACGGTTGTCCAGGTTAACATTATATTTGTTGCAGATTTATTGTAGAAGCAAGTTAATCTATCGTTTTGTATCTGTGCCAAAGCCTAAGCTGTACACATGACTGCGATGCTCTAGCATTCCACTCACATGCACAGTCAAACATAACGATATTTCGTATGTTTAGTTTTATTACATGCCATAGAAAAAGCAGCCAAGTCGTGTTATACTCTAAGATTTCATACTCAATCTTCCCATCATGCCCTGCATTGATTTTGTTGGGCACTGTATTTTCTATGGCAGGGTATAAAATATTCATGCTATATAGTATTAACCAAGCGCGAGGGCCGCGCTGGGAAAATATCGGCCCGAGATCTTGACAGTACGCACAAAAGAATAGGGGGCCGATATTCTCCCAGTACGGTCCCGAGCTAACTTGGCTAATAAGAGGAATATTTCGTGACTGAAAGTGTTGAGAAAAAAAATACCACTATCACGGACTGGAAAAAAAAATATTGCAAAAGTCAAACGCGCAATTCGATTTTGATTGGGAGCCGACCGAGGCGTGTGGTCACGTCTGATGTTAAACGAAACAGAAGGAAAGTTGGAAGAGAAAGAAAAAGAATAATTTATGCGACAGCAAGTTCTTTCAGAAACGCGAGCCATAAAACTACCAGAAAATCTTCAAGGGTTATCGTGCGGGATCATTCGGGACAGTGCTTATCCCAACACTGTTTGACCGGCAATGGAACAGAATAATTGCCGAGTGATTTTAGTTATTGAATTGGTCCCTGAACTAACTTAGTCGTGTAATATCATGGCTTATAATCCATCAAATGTTTTCGCTCGCGCGCGATTGATCTAAACATGTTACGTGACCGATTATTCCCCAGCTAAAACGGCGAATATCCGAGGATATTCCCAAATTTTCAAAACTGCACGTGAAGGTTAATACATGTATTTGAAGGATAACAAACACAATAGCCTCCATACGGCGCGAAAATATGCTCAGATATTTGTCCTTGGACATAATCTGTTCCTCAAAGCTCATAGTTTTCGTCGAGTTACGCTCTCGGAAAACTGTTCGCTTATCGGAACAGATAATGTCCGCAGACAAATATCCTAGCATACTTTCCTGCCCAATGGAGGCTATTGCTTATTTATCCACTTGTCAGTTGTGCTTTCTTGGTCTAAAAATATACCCCCTCAGTTAAGAAATTACCATGGTATACCACTCGAAAACATTACATAACTGGTATGTATATCTTTGTCTTCTACAAGTATTACGAATTAGCTCAATACTTGGCTCTCTACTCGTTAAAAATATATGATTTATTGTTCTCAGTGTTCGTCTTGCTTAGTTTATTGTAGCACGTGGTCTGTGTCGTTGCTAGTCTTAGTTACCAATTTAGCAATCAGACTACTCGCCCTCGTTTTCTATGAGCGAACAGTCAACGAGGCGTATTCGAGTTGATTATCACTCATAGAAAACGAGGGCGAGTAGTCTAACTGTAAAAGTAGTGCGCGTGCGGAAAACGATGTGAGAGCAGATTAGATTCGCTGATTTACAATAGAACACAACAGAGTGACTAATAATGACACGTTAGATGATAGAAAAATACTGGACACTGAACTTCAACTGGAGACGAACATGAGGATATACTGTAAATGGTATGAGCCCGGGAGTATCAGTAGTTCGTATAGTGTGATCGTCTGGGTGAGGGAAGCTCTGAAGAGAACTGTTGTTGGTGACTGACATTTCGACAACCTGAGCGAAAGTGAATAGTGTTTGTCAGTCGATGATGTTATGTCTGGTCCGTTGAAAGTAATTGGTCAGTTTAGCTATGATGTTATTGGCTGTAAGACTCGTCTAAAGTTTGACAGCGGTCATTGGTCGGTTCTAGTAAGCTTCCATCCGTCTATTGTTAATCAAATGAGGTCGGCCTGTTGGAGGTCCGTTTGTCGGTTTTGTTTGTGGCGTGAATAAGTTGTTTGTACGGTGCCGGCAGTTGTTGATATCTGTTAGGAGGCGTTTGTTCTAAGTTAGTGTACCAGCTGAATAATTTCTCAAAAATAAACCCGGCAGTGCTCGTAACATTCCTCAAAGTGTTACTTCGATATCATTTACAGTGCATGGAGGTTACGGCAAGTGGGGATCTTGGGGCGACTGTTCTATTACATGTGGAAAGACGAAGGGCAAGAGGACACGCGATAGATTGTGCAATAACCCAGCGCCTCAGAATGGCGGTAAAGACTGTTCAGAACTCGGACCAGACAGCCAGACAATGACGTGTACACCACCGATGAAGAAATGTCCAGGTAATTATAAAGAAATAAACATTCACGCTTTTCATTACACATTTAGGTGGGGGTAGATTGGGTAGATTGGATGGTTAGCCACCCCCTTTTTGGAAAAGCAAAACATCAAAAAAGATTGAAAAAAGGTTTGAATATTATGACAGAAAGAAAGGGAAACTCTCTTGACAGGTATCTCATTGTAATTTCTACAACGTATCATTGCTAGTATTTCCTGGTAAAACGGTTTTCAATTAGGTTCCAATTCTTAAGTTTGTGTTTTAAGATTTGCCACAGAAACAAAAATAGAATTACAATACAATGATTGAAAAATTTAAAAAATTTAATATGCAAGATTACAATGAAGATACAAAACTACAATTTATATATTAAAGAAAAAATTGCGAGGGAACCTAATAAAAACCGTGGGGTTTGTAAGCTTAGGTTCTCTCTCACGAAACACCAGATGACTAATTTAGATAAAGTAATTTAATGGCAAGCCTTATTTAATGACAGAGTTAATAGTTACCGACAATATATGTTTAAAGTTTTTTCCTCAAAGATGGCAGTTATGAAGAGCCAGAAATTTCAGGTGAAAGAGAATTAAAGAATTTAGGACCTCGATAAAAATACGGAGAATTGAGGATATTTGTTCAACAGAATAGCAGATGAAAGGAGTTTGCATGCCCTGTATTGAACAATTATGGATTTGGTTGTTTATTGTGAATATGTTATCACATTTACGAGGGAGAATAGCGTTTTCAAACAAAGACATAAACTGACCTAGCTGCATGAAATGAATGTCTTGAAATTTAAGCAAGTTAGGCTCCTTAAAAATAGGTCCTGTATGAGCATTATAATAGGACTTGTCCACCATCCTAATCACACGTTTTTACAAAATTACAATTCTTTGAAGGTTAGTTTTATAAGTTGATCTTCAGACTAGATTTCAATAATTAAGGTATGGAAGTATCATTGAGTTATTTAGCATACGAAGAGCAGGTGTTGAAAGATAAAATCTAAAGATGAGATCTAAAATTATGACCTGTGCAATGGTTCTCTCATTAAGTCAAAAACATGTCCTATTAATTCTGCTACCCCAAGGTATCCGCATGCATTAATGGATTCGCTCCTGCATTAATTACTAACTTCCAGATACAATATACTTTAGTTCATCCACTGCTAGGATAGATATAGGTGCATTCTGATGATAAAGTTGTCTTAGTTATAACGTATTTTTAATTGTCAGCTGGTTTCTTATCTTTGCCTTTGTCCAGCACTGCATCTCGTTTACCTCTTTTCGCTATTCTCATCAGTTTTTGCGGCCTGGTTTGTATGATAGTATGCTGTGAAATATACCTTGTGACTGGAATGGACAAAGTCATATCGGATACTTGTTTCTTGCGCCAATGTGTTGAAAAAGCGTCTCAAACAGATTTTACTATGTTAAAAAAGTAAAGCTCTGATCTGTGGCTTTATGACACTTGCTACTAGCAACCCGGAAGCTTTTCTCTGCGTTTCGCTTCACCTAAGTCACCTGAGGACATTATAACAAACATACTGACATTCACAAATCTCAACACTTCAACATAGTGGTAAGAAACTCTCGCATCAATCTGCAAATTGGCCATTCTAATAAGTATTGTGATTTTTAGCTTGAATTTAAGTTACACTAAGTATAATGTAATGCGAAATTAAACTTATATCACCCGCTCAAGATAAAGATTTGTTTCGTCTCCAGTGGACGGCCAGTGGGGAAAATGGGGTGAATGGAGCAACTGCCCGGTCAGTTGTGGAGGAGGGGAACAAATAAGGGTACGAAGCTGCAACAATCCTAAACCCAGTGGTGGTGGCAAAGATTGTGATGGAGAAGAAGAGGCGACGAGAAAATGCGCGACTTTCGAGTGTGGACGTAAGTTTCTCTTTTTCTTTTTGCCTTTCGTCATAATTTGTAACAACTTCATTTCAGCTGTTAAAGCCTTTTAATTATGATGTTCCAAGCTACAAGGTTCGAATTCCATTCTATTTTCTACACCATTTTAAATCGTATAGGAAGACGAGGTAGCTGTATGCCGTTTCAAAGTAAATATGTAATTGTCCTAATATACACCGTAGCATTCGCAAATAACGAGCACCATTCCATCAGAAACGATGGGCAAATCAGTCTTATTATAAGACTGACAAAATTGCTTTTAAAGTGCACTCGCCTGAAGGCGCGTTCAGTTTTGAGATAATTTCCAAATATCATTCGTAGTGTAAATCTCTAATTCCACTCGCATTCATACGATTACCTTTAGAAATAAATCTACTCCTTATTGTGAGTTTGGTCTACCTGCGTTGATAGTTCCCGTTCCTTCTTCATGGCGTACAAAGGCAAAATGCGGCCCTGTTGTTGAAAATAGTTGAAACCTGTAAGAAAAATAATCGGGTTATTAAATTTTCCTTATTGTTTTGTTTTGTTTTGTTTTGTTTTTTGTCTTTCTGTCAAAATTAAAGTTGATTGGAAAGCAGAGGGTTGCTACAAAAACAGTGTCCGTGCTCTAAGCGAGATCCTGAAAGTGAACGCCAGGACGATAAGTAGTCGGTTTGCTGCATGCATGTCAGAAGCTGACGAGAAAGGTATCACGTTGTTCGGTATGGACGACAAGAGATGCTGGATTGGTGAAGACGCAAACAGCTCATACGACAAATATGGAACTTCAGGATTGTGCAGAAAAACGAAGAAAGGCATAAACTACGGCCTATCAGAGCACGATACGATGCGTGTCTATATGAAAGACGTTGAAGGTAATGATACAAGGCAATTTTATGAGTATAGTAATAATACTATTAAACAATGTTGTTGTGTATAGTGGTCAATATGCTTAGCTACACCTAGCTACTTTACAAGCATGCCACTTTAAAAACTAAAAGAAACAAAGATGTGAACTAAACATAATAGGCTTGAAAATCCCAACTGGTGGGAGGCAGTGCGCCAGTAATAACACTGGACAGCAGTTATACGCCGAAACAAGGCCAGGCTGCGTAGTCATCCCCCAAAATATGGAGCTTATGAACAACAGGAACGCTGAATGTGCGGCCATTATCGTACTGTGCCTTTTTTTTTTAAGTTTCGGTTCTCGTATTCCTCGCTTTTGGTGTTCCCGATACACTCCTTTTTACCTAACGGCATCTAGCAACAAAGTCAGTACCCGATCTGGCCAATAAATTCCTGTACTGGAGGAAGCGTCAGTCGTCCTTGCCACCATTTTGATCTGTGGACATGCAGTGCCCACTGGGAGGTTGAGGACCACCAATGTTCTCCCATATTTGCCACATTTTATGTAACAAGTCGTCTTCACGAGCAATTTTTCGTATGTGACAGCTTTTATTTGTCCCATAAAAGCTTACCCGCCAGCTTTTCAGCAAATATATTAGTCACATAAAAATTGGCCAATTTTCCCCATCTACACGAGTAAATAAAAATTGTCACAAAAATTGCTCGTGTAGACGAAGCTTTAAAAACATGAAATTGTATTGTATCTACAAATTGTATTGTATCTACAAATTGTCAACACAGGCATTCCTTTCAAAATCTCAGCCTCGGGTTTATTCCTAAAATATTCCTAAATTTCGCGAATTGCAGCTTCGACATTCTTATAAAATATATTCTTATTTAAAACTACGTACAAAGCAGACAAAGTTTGTTTGTCTGGGCCACTGATACTCGCGCTATATACGGGCCATTCAATTCCCGGAATATCAAAATTCTTGCACTCACGGCGCTGAGGCTCAGGATATTCAAACAAAGAGACAGGTTTTACTTCTTACGTTTCATGCGCTTTAGCCTTGGTGTCTTTTAACAATTTTTATGATTTATTTATCGCTGGCAAGTGCGTGACCAGCTTTCTCCAGCAAGCTTTTTCCGCGGCGGTTCACGTCACCACGTCACTTCGCACGGCTGACAGGTGTTAGCTGGCGATGTTGTTTATCCGGCGAGTGTAGAATTTTTTAGGCTGAAATGTCAGTCATCTCCCAATCTCAGCCTTGTAGGCTGAGGGCAGTGGATTACAGACAATTTAGGCTCAATTTTGTAAGCGGGGCTCTATAAATGTACTTACATATAAGTATCTTTCGGCAGGTCTGGTCAATGTTTCATACAACCTATAAAGCTCCTCCTTATACATGCAACTAGCTATACGGATTCTAAGTCCCTTGAACAAATTGATTTTCGAGTTTTGATACACGTGGTCCAAACTCTGTTGATTCTCAGCTAGCCCAGATTACCACTCTCGGATATATCAGGAAACGGGAAGTTGTTACCGATTTACCCTATGGTAAAAAGCATGCTGTAAGCTTTATTAACTCAGCGCACAATTTTCTCTACAGGTATATGGCAAGATAAGGGCTGCTACGTAAACAAAGCAGCATCGCTAGCTCTACCCGACCCCTTCGATACCAGCGTTGATACGTTACAAGGGAACGAAAACATTTTTGAGCACTGCAGTGAAAAAGCTAAGTCCTTCGGCTACACTGTATTTGGTGTCGACGACAAGAAATGCTGGGCAGGCGATGACGCCGAAAACACGTATAACAAGTACGGCAAGTCCTCAAAATGCACTGTCGGCAAGACTGGTTATGGTTCCGGCAAGGGGATCAACGGAGACATGTTTGTTTACCGTTATAAATGAATGACCGAGGCAAGTCGTCAGTGATCTCGGCAAAATTAATTTTAATTTCTCATATAAGGGACAGTTAGTAAGAAAGTCGATCACAAGGGCGACGTTCTCCCTCTGAGCACCCTCATAAGCGACAAGCTGCAGTCAAGTAGACCATAGTGAATCCCCTTTGAATTGTAATTTATCATTACTGCATACCCATCACCACATCGTGGTAGCAGTCCGCGACAACTTTGGAAGCTAAGGCATGCAGCGAGAAACGGGGGTAGCACCGTCAACCGGCGCTAGGAAAGGAGGGTGGGGGGACAAAAGATCCCTGTACTGGAATTCCGGCAAAATGACGGCGATCGAGGTAAAACCCCGGTGTTTTAACGAAGAGACCGCAAATTATCATGACCGCCCTGGGGCATAAAAGCATAGAGGTGTTGGAGGGATTCACTCCCTAACTCTGTATGCAGTGAGAATGGTCACACAAACTAATGCATGAGAGCTCTCAGAAGAAGCCCCAATTCACGTTAGCAATTCCCAGAATATCGCAATTCCTTTGTCTTTCTTATTCGCATTAGGTTGGGTTTCTTTGCGAAATTCTTTTAAACAAGTTAAAAGCTCTAAAATCGGAATAAACCCACTTCTAAAACAGAACGTATGGTTCTCTTTTTGCAGATGATGGATCACTGAGATGCCTGAATGGAACCCAAACGGTCTAAATAGCGGGATTTTATTTGGGAGAGAAATATATTAGCTGGGTATATGGACGGGGAAATATTTTAGAGTCAGCCAGTCAGCATTGTTTGATGGGTAAATAAACGAGCATTTAAAATCAGTTTTCAGTTCGCTTACTTTTGTCGATATTCTAACTCCTTATCCCCCTGACGTTTACGCCTACTCTGTGGGTTGGGGACAGATGATTGATCGATGGATCGATAATCAACCGACCACCAATCGATCGATCGTTCAATCAATCAATCAATCAATCAATCAATCAAACAATCAATCAGTCAGTCAGTCAGTCAATCAGTTAGTTAGTCAATCAATCTATCAATCAGTCAGTCATTCAAACAATCAACTAATCTGTCGATTGATCACTTGATTGATCGATCAATAATTAATGAATTAATCAAATCGATGAATCAGACGGTCAATCTATCAAACAACCAGTCAATCAATCTACCGGTCAGCCGGTCGGTTGGAAAGGGAACCAGGAAGTCTGTCTGTCTGTCTGTCTGTCTGTCTGTCTGTCGGTAACACGTGGCGACTTGAACAGCTGCAATGAGTGTTTTGTTATCTTATTTCGTTGTAACAGAAAATTGGATTGTGTACGTCATGAAAAATGGTGGGGAAAGTGATTAGCTATAGTCGGATTGATCAGAAATATTATAGTTTGGTCATGAAGTCTAAAAAAGATAAAGAGAACAAAAATTTGTCACAGCCGATCCTCTATTAAGTGACCAACCGTCAAGCGACCGCGCACTGTTGAGCGGCCGTCAAGGTATCGATATTGTTTTCAGTAAAACGCTGTAAATAAATAAAACCCCTATTAAACGACCCTCTTTTTGGAAAAGACGATGACAGATAAAATTTCCTCAACATGAAAGCACACCTATGAGTGTCATGTCCTTCCCGACCTTAAGTAGGTCTACATGCAAGTGATTATCAATTTAAGCAGAACTTGTTTTTCTGGGAACTCAAAAATTTCCCAGACACCTGAGCAGTATCGAAAATGCTGTTGTGTTTTCATATGAATGTCCTCTTATAGTCCGGCTGTTATCATCCAAAAATATGCTGAATCGTTCACTTTGATGATAAAAGGATGAAACTTTGCCAGATTACTACCATCCCTAAGACCAACATTTTGTGATATGGATCCAGCTAAAATTCGCTAATGTTGCTGAATACTGCGCATGCCTAAAATCGTCAACTGATAGAAACGAGCTTGAAAATAAAACCCTTTAAATGCCATTGCTAAAGCAACTTTGTACATTTAACCTTCTTATACTGATAAAGGGATCATAAAACTTAAACGGTGTCACGTGACCCTCTTACTGGAAACTGATATGTTAATGAGTGAGATCCCTGTAGCTACAGCTTCTAGCTAAAAGAATTAAGTGTTTTGGAGGCAAAATTGATCTTTACTCATTACTTTTGCTTCTGTTTGTTTTTGGAGTACAAAAATAATTGTAAAAACTAAACATTCTACTTTGGTAGATAAGAGTACATGTCTTAAAACAATGCTGCATGAAAACGAGGCTTATAGGAAACAAGGAAAAGAACAGTCAATGGGGCCAGATCTCTGGTCCAGTGAAACTGAATATTAATTTGACAAGAAAAATATTTCAACAAATGCAATGTACTCTGAATGAAAATCTGATGCTCTGCTTTCATTAATAGAAGTGAGACATATAAGACACACAAACTAGTGTTAAAACCACCTATATTTTGCACTCTGTTTGCTTGATTTGGTTTTTCCTGATTGAGTAATCACTCCTGTATTGACCCTTTTTGACAAAGATTTATTGCTTACTGATCTGTTTTTACTGTTAAGCAGTGTAAGTGTCATTTGTTTCTAAAGGGCAGTCCTAGTTGCAGTTGCCCCCACGGTTGCACAGACCTATGCATGCCAAATTCGGTATAACACACTTACAACGTCCTCTGCACACCGTTTTACACCAGCAGTGGATGAGTTCATAACATGAATCTTTCCCTTCTTGGTGAGTTGTCCAGTGAGGAACCCAGAGCCTGCGCATCTTCGCGCTGCCATCCCCACTGTGAAGGACATGGTAATACTGGTTCTTTTAGAAGGGTTTTCAGCCGGACAAATCCACCTTGAAACACTGCCCTCTTGGCAAGATTAAAGTATCAACCACCTTCAGGACCGTCCTCGCGCGGATCCCACAATATGGCACAATGTGGCACAATGTGACACATTGTGGCACAATGTGGCACAATGTAGCGCAATGCGACACAATGTGGCACAATGTGCCACAATGTGGCACACTGTTGCACTTGTGGCACATTGTGGCACAATGTGGCACAATGTGGCACAATGTGGCACAATATGGCACAATGTGGCACAATGTGACACATTGTGGCACAATGTGGCACAATGTAGCGCAATGCGACACAATGTGGCACAATGTGCCACAATGTGGCACACTGTTGCACTTGTGGCACATTGTGGCACAATGTGGCACAATGTGGCACAATGTGGCACAATGTGGCACACTGTGGCACAATAGGGCGCAATGTGGCACAATATGGCACAATGTGGCGCAATGTGGCACACTGAGGCACTTGTGGCACATAGTGGCACAATGTGGCACACTCTGGCACAATGTGGGGCGTTGTGGCCCAATATGGCACAATGTGGCGCAATGTGGCGCAATGCGGCATAATCTGGTGCAAAGTGACGCAATCTGGTACAATATGGCGAAAATGTGGCGCAATGCCGCACAATGTGGTGAAATGTGGCGCAATATGGGACAACGTTACACAATGTGGCACAATGTGGCGCAATGTGGCGCATTTGCAATGTGTCACAATGTGGCGCAATGCGGCGTAATGTGGCACAATATGGAGCAATGTAGCGCAATGTGGCACAATGTGGCGCAATGTGGCACAAAGTGGCGCAATTAGCACAATGTGGCGCAATGTGGCACAATGTGGCACAATGTGGCACACTGTGGCACGCTGTGGCGCAATGTGGCACAATTTGGCGGTGAGTGGCTCAAGGGGCACAATGTAACGCAATGTGGCACAATGTGGCACACTGTGGCACACTGTGGCGCAATGTGGCACAATGTGGCGGTGAGTGGCTCAATGTGGCGCAATGTAGCACATTGTAGCACAATCTGGCACAATGTGGCACAATGTGGCGCAATGTGGCACACTGAGGCACTTGTGGCACATAGTGGCACAATGTGGCACACTCTGGCACAATGTGGGGCGTTGTGGCCCAATATGGCACAATGTGGCGCAATGTGGCGCAATGCGGCATAATCTGGTGCAAAGTGACGCAATCTGGTACAATATGGCGAACATGTGGCGCAATGCCGCACAATGTGGTGAAATGTGGCGCAATATGGGACAACGTTACACAATGTGGCACAATGTGGCGCAATGTGGCGCATTTGCAATGTGTCACAATGTGGCGCAATGCGGCGTAATGTGGCACAATATGGAGCAATGTAGCGCAATGTGGCACAATGTGGCGCAATGTGGCACAAAGTGGCGCAATTAGCACAATGTGGCGCAATGTGGCACAATGTGGCACAATGTGGCACACTGTGGCACGCTGTGGCGCAATGTGGCACAATTTGGCGGTGAGTGGCTCAAGGGGCACAATGTAACGCAATGTGGCACAATGTGGCACACTGTGGCACACTGTGGCGCAATGTGGCACAATGTGGCGGTGAGTGGCTCAATGTGGCGCAATGTAGCACATTGTAGCACAATCTGGCACAATGTGGCACAATGTGGCGCAATGTGGCAAAATGTGGCAAAACGTGGCACAATGTGGCACTACGTGGCACAATGTGGCGCAATGTGGCACAATATGGCACAATGTGGCGCAATGTGGCGCAATGTTGCTCAATGTGGCACAATGTGGCCCAATATGGCGCAATGTGGCGCAATGTGGTGCATTATGGCGCAATGGGGCATAATCTGGTGCAAAGTGACGCAATCTGGTAAAATGTGGCGAAATGCGGCGCAATGTCGCGCAATGTGGTGAAATGTGGCGCAATATAGGACAACGTTACACAATATGGCACAAGGTGGCGCAGTGTGGCGCATTTGCAATGTGTCACAATGTGGCGCAATGCGGCGTAATGTGGCACAATGTGGAGCAATGTAGTACAACGTGGCACAATGTGGAGCAATGTAGTACAATGTGGCACAATGTGGCGCAATGTGGCACAATGTGGCGCAATTTAGCACAATGTGACGCGATGTGGAACAATGTGGCACAATGTGGCACAATGTGGCACAATAAGAAACAGTGTAGCGCAATTTGGCCCAATGTGCCACAATGTGGCGCAATGTTACGTAATGTAGAGCAATGTAGCAAAATGTGGCACAATATGGCACAATCTGGTAAAATTTGGCGCAATGTGGCGCAATGTGAGATAATGTAGCGCAATGTGGCGCAATATGGCATAATCTAGCCCAATGTGGCGATATGGGGTACAATGTGACACAGTCTGGCGCAGTATGGCGCAATGTGGCGCAATGTGTCACAATTTGCGTAGTGTGCCTCAATGTGGCACAATATGACGCAATGAGGCACAATTTGGCGCAATGTGGCGCAATGTGGTACAATGTGGCGCAATGTGTCGCATTGTGGGAGAACGTGGCAGAATGTGGCAGAATCTGTCGCAATGTGGCGCAACATGGTACAATGCGGCACAATGTGGCCCAATGTGGCACAATATGGCACAACGTGGCGCAATGTGGAACAATGTGGCGCAATGTGGAACAATGTTGCGCAATGTGGCACAATGTTGCAAAATGTTGTAAAATGTGGCGCAATGTTGTACATTGTGGCTCAACGTGGAACAATGTGCCGCAATGTTGCGCAATGTGGAGAAATGTGGCACACAGTGGCGCAATTTGGCGCAATGTGGTACAATGTGTCACACTGTGGCGCAAGGTAACACAATGTGGCGCAAAGTGGCGCAATCTGGTACAATGTGGCACAATTTGAAACAATGTTGCACATTGTGGCACAATGTGGCACAATGTGGCGTAATATGGCGCAATGTGTTACAATTTGGCACAATGTGGCGCAACGTGGAACAATATGGGGCGGTGTGGCGCAATGTGGCACAATGTAGCGCAATGTGGCACAATTTGGCACAATTTGGCGCAATCTGGTTTAATGTGGCACAATGTGGCGCAATGTGGCGCAATGAAGCGCAATTTGAGACAATGTGGCGCAATTTGACACAATTTGTCGCAATCTGGTGCAATGTGGCACAATCTGGCGCAATGTGGTGCAATGAGGCGCAATTTGACAAAACCTGGCGCAATGTAGCACAATGTCGCGCAATGTGGCGCAATGAAGCGCAATTTGAGACAATGTGGCGCAATGTGACACAATTTGTCGCAATCTGGTGCAATGTGGCACAATCTGGCGCAATGTGGTGCAATGAGGCGCAATTTGACACAACCTGGCGCAATGTAGCACAATCTGGCACAATCTGGCACAACCGCGGGGTCAACTGCATCTAGGACTGCCCTTTAGAAACAAATGACACTTACAGTACATAACAGTAAAAACAGATGAGTAAGCAATAAATTTTTGTCAAAAAGGGTCAATACCGGAGTGATTACTCAATCAGAAAAAACCAAATCAAGCAAAGAGAGTGCAAAAATTAAAATAAGTGGTTTTAACACTGGTTTGTGTGTTTTTTGTCTCATTTCTATTAATGAAAGCAGAGCATTAGGTTTTCATTCAGAGTACATTGTATTTGTTGAAATATTTTCTTGTCAACTTAATATTCAGTTTCACTGGACCAGAGAACTGGCCCCACTGACTGTTGTTTCCCTTGTTTCCTATCAGCCTCGTTTTCATGCAGCATTGTTTTAAGACATGTATTCTTATCTACCAAAGTAGAATGTGTAGTTTTTACAATTATTTTTGTACTCCAAAAACAAACAGAAGCAAAAGTAATGAATAAGCGATCAATTTTGCCTCCAAAACACTCATTTTTTTTAGTTAGAAGCTGTAGCCACAGGCATTTCACTCATTACCATATCCGTTTCCAGTAAGAGGGTCACGTGACACCGTTTCAAGTTTTAAAACAAAGATTATGACCCCTTTATCATTATAAGAAGGTTAAATGTTCAAAGTTACCTTAGCGATCGCATTTAAAGGGTTTTATTTTCAAGCTCGTTTCCATCTACTCAGCACCATTAGCAGTACGCAGCACCATTAGAGAATTTTTGCTGGTTCCATATCAAAAAATATTGGTCTTAGGGATGGTAGTAATCTGGCAAAGTTTCATCCTTTTATCATCAAAGTGAACGATTCAGCATATTTTTGCACGATAACAGCTGGACTATAAGGGGACATTCATATGAAAACACAACAGCATTTTCGAGACTGCCCAGGTTGTTGGGACATTTTTGAGTTCCCAGAAAAACAAGTTCTGCTTAAATTGATAAACACTTGCATGTAGACCTACTTAAGGTCGGGAAGGACATGATACTCATAGGTGTACTTTTATGTTGAAGAAATTTCTATTTGGGACTTTTATCTGTCATCGTCTTTTCCAAAAAGAGGGTCGTTTAATAGGGGTTTTATTTACAGTGTTTTACTGAGAACAATATCGATACCTTGATGGCCACTTAACTGGGCGCGGTCGCCTGACGGTTGGTCACTTAATAGAGGATCGGCTTTGACAAAATGTTTGTTCCCTTCATCTTTTTTAATCTTCATGACCGAACTGTAATATTTCTGAACAATCTGACGATAGCTAATCATTTACAAGCTTAGCACAGAGTTGTCATTAACTGATAAAGACATACACACTTTCCCCACCATTTTTCATTACGTACACAATCCAATTTTCTGTTACAACGAAATAAGATAAGAAAACACTCAAAGCAGTTAAAGTCACCACGCGTTACAGACAGACAGACAGACTTCCTGGTTCCCTTTCCAGCCGACCGACTGACTGCCAGATTGCTTGACTGGTTGTTTGAGAGAGTGACCGTCTAATTGATCGATTTGCTTAATTCATCAATTGTCGATTGATCAATCAAGTGATCAATCGACAGATTAATTGATTGTTTGATTGACTGACTGATTGATAGATTGATTGACTAACTAACTGATTGATTGACTGACTGATTGATTGATTGATTGATTGATTGATTGATTGATTGCTCGATCGATCGATCGATTGGTTGATCAATCATCGGTCCCCAACCCACAGAGTAGGCTTAAAGGACAGGAGGATATCGACAAAAGTAAGCGGACTGACAACTGATTTTAAATGCTCGTTTATTTACCCATCAAACAAATACTGACTGGTTGACTCTAAATATTTCCCCATCCATATACCCAGCTTATATACTTCTCTCC
Source organism: Orbicella franksi (assembly GCF_964199315.1). Taxonomy (NCBI): domain Eukaryota; kingdom Metazoa; phylum Cnidaria; class Anthozoa; order Scleractinia; family Merulinidae; genus Orbicella; species Orbicella franksi. The sequence goes on from NC_138150.1 coordinate 4,801,264, forward strand.
CAAATAAAATCCGGCTATTTAGATCGTTTGGGTTCCATTCAGGCATCTCAGTGATCCATCATCTGCAAAAAGAGAACCATACGTTCTGTTTTAGAAGTGGGTTTATTCCGGTTTTAACCTGTTTAAAAGAATTTCCCAAAGAAACCCAACCTAATGTGAATAAGAAAGACAAAGGAATTGCGATATTCTAGGAATTGCTAACGTGAATTGGGGCTTCTTCTGAGAGCTCTCATGCATTAGTTTGTGTGACCATTCTCACAGCATACGGAGTTAGCGAGTGAATCCCTCAAATACCTCTATGCTTTTATGTCCCAGAGCGGTCATGATAATTTGCGGTCTCTTCGTTAAAACACCGGGGTTTTACCTCGATCGCCGTCATTTTGCTGGGATTCCAGTACAGGGATCTTTGGTCGCCCCACCCTCCTCTCCTGGTGCCGGTTGACGGTGCTACCCCCGTTTCTCGCTGCATACCTTAGCTTCCAAAGTTGTCGCGGACTCCTCCCATAACTTAGTTTACCGCGATGTGGTGATGGGTATGCAGTAATGATAAATTACAATTCAAAGGGGATTCACTATGGTCTACTTGACTGCAGCTTGTCGCTTATGAGGATGCTTACAGGGAGACTGTCGCCCTTGTGATCGACTTTCTTACTAACTGTCCCTTATATGATAAATAAAAATAAATTTTGCCGAAATCACTGATAACTTGCCTCGGTCATTCATAGTAACGGTAAACAAACATGTCTCCGTTGATCCCCTTGCCGGATCCATAACCAGTCTTGCCGACAGTGCATTTTGAGGACTTGCCGTACTTTTTATACGTGTTCTCGGCGTTATCGCCTGCCCAGCATTTCTTGTCGTCAACACCAAATACAGTGTAGCCGAAGAGCTTAGCTTTTTCACTGCAGTGCTCAAAAATGTTTTCGTTCCCTTGTAACGTATCAACGCTGGTATCGAAGGGGTCGGGTAGAGCTAGCGATGCTGCTTTGTTTACGTAGCAGCCCTTATCTTGCCATATACCTGTAGAGAAAATTGTGCGCTGAGTTAATAAAGCTTACAGTATACTTTTTATCATAGAATATCTTGATCGGTCACAACTCCCCGTTTCCTGATAAATCTGAGAGAGTGGCAATCTGGGCTAGCTGAGAGTCAACAGATTTTCAACCACTTGTATCGAAACTCAAAATACGGGTGCCCTTTGTTCAAGGGACTTAGAATCTGTATAGCTAGCTGCATGTAAGGAGGAGCTTTATAGTTTATATGAAACATTGACCAGACCTGCCAAAAGATACTTATATCTAAGTACATTTCTAGCCCCTCACTTACAAAATTGAGCCTAAATTGTTTGTAATCTACCGCCCACAGCCCACAAGTGTGAGACTGGGAGATGACTGACATTGCAGGCTAAAAAATTCTACACTAGCCGGCCGGATAAACAACATCGCCAGCTAACACCTGTCAGCTGTGCGAAGTGACGTGGTGACGTGAACCGTGAAGCTTTTATGTGGCCACGCACTTGCCAGCGATGAATAAATCATAAAAATTTTTAAAAGACGCCAAGGCTAAAGCGCATGAAACGAAAGAAATAAAACCAGTCTCTTTGTTTGAATGTCCTAAGCCTCAGCGCCATGTGTGCAAGAATTTTGATATTTCGGAAATTGAATGGCCCGCATATATAGCGCGTGTATCAGTGGCCCAGACAAACAAACTTGGTCTGCTTTGTACGTAGTTTGAAATAAGAGTATATTTTACAAGAATGTCGAAGCTGCAATTCGCAAAATTTAGGATTATTTTAGGAATAAACCCGGGCCTGAGATTTCCAAAGGAATATATGTGTTGACAATTTGTAGATACAATACAATTTTATGTTTTTAAAGCTTCATCTACACGAGCAATTCTTGTGACAATTTTTATTTGGTCGTGTAGATGGGGAAAATTGGCCAATTTTTATGTGACTAATATATCTGCTGAAAAGCTGGCGGGTAAGCTTTTATGTGACAAATAAAAGTTGTCAGATACGAAAAATTGCTCGTGAAGACAACTTGTCGCATAAAATGTGGCAAATATGGGAGAACATTGATGGTCCCCAATCTCCTAGTGGGCACTGCATGTCCACAGATCAAAATGGTGGCAAGGACGACTGACGCTTCCTCCAGTACAGGAATTTATTGGCCAGATCGGGTACTGACTTTGTTGCTAGTTGCCTTTAGGGAAAAGGAGAGTATCTGGAACACCAAAAGCGAGGAATACGAGAACCGAAACTTAAAAAAAAGGCACAATACGATAATGGCCGCACATTCAACGTTCCTGCTGTTCGTAAGCTCCATATTTTTGGGGATGACTACGCAGCCTGGCCTTGTTTCGGCGTATAACTGCTGTCCAATGTCATTACTGGCGCACTGCCTGCCAGTTGGGATTATCAAGCCTATTATGTTTAGTTGAAAATTTTGTTTCTTTCAGTTTTTAAAGTTGCATGCTTGTAAACTAACTAGGTGTAGCTAAGCAGATTGACCACTATACACAACATCATTGTCTAAGAGTACGATTAGTATACCCATAAAATTGCCTTGTATTATTACCTTCAACGTCTTTCATATAGACACGCATCGCATCGTGCTCTGATAGGCCGTAATTTATGCCTTTCTTCGTTTTTTTGCACAGTCCTGAAGTTCCATATCTGTCGTATGAACTGTCTGCGTCTTCACCAATCCAACATCTCTTGTCATCCATACCGAACAACGTGATACCTTTCCCGTCAGCTTCTGACATGCATGCAGCAAACCGACTACTTATCGTCCTAGCGTTCACTTTCAGGATCTCGTTTAGAGCACGGACGCTGTTTTTGTAGCAACCCTCTGCTTTCCAATCAGCTTTAATTTTGACAGAAAAAAAACAAAAAAAAACCAAAAAAAAACCATAAGGAAAATTTAATAACCCCAATTTTTTTTTCTTACAGGTTTCAACTATTTTCAACAAAGGGGCCGCATTTTGCCTTTGTACGCCATGAAGAAGGAACGAGAACTATCAACACAGGTAGACCAAACTCACAATAAGAAGTAGACTTATTTCTAAAGGTAATCGTATGAATGCGAGTGGAATTAGAGATTTACACTACGAATGATATTTGAAAATTATCTCAAAATTGAACAAGCCTTCAGGCGAGTGCACTTTAAAAGCAATTTTGTCAGTCTTATAATAAGACTGATTTGCCCATCGTTTCTGATGGAATGGTGCTCGTTATTTGCAAATGTTACGGTATATATTGGGACAATTACATATTTACTTTGAAACGGCATACAGCTACCTCGTCTTCCTATACGATTTAAAATGGTGTAGAAAATAGAATGGAATTCGAACCTTGTAGCTTGGAACATCATAATTAAAAGGCTTTAACAGCTGAAATGAAGTTGTTACAAATTCTGACGAAAGGCAAAAAGAAAAAGAGAAACGTTAACTTACGTCCACACTCGAAAGTCGCGCATTTTCTCGTCGCCTCTTCTTCTCCATCACAATCTTTGCCACCACCACTGGGTTTAGGATTGTTGCAGCTTCGTACCCTTATTTGTTCCCCTCCTCCACAACTGACGGGGCAGTTGCTCCATTCACCCCATTTTCCCCACTGGCCGTCCACTGGAGACAAAACAAATCTTTATCTTGACCGGGTGATATAATTTTAATTTCGCATTACATAATACTTAGTGTAACTTAAATTCAAGCTAAATATTACAATACTTATGAGAATGGATAATTTGCAGGTTGATGCGAGAGTTTCTTACCACTGTGTTGAAGTGTTGAGATTTGTGAATGTCAGTATGTTCGTTATAATGTCCTCAGGTGACTTAGGTGAAGCGAAACGCAGAGAAAAGCTTCCGGGTTGCTAGTAGGAAGTGTCATAAAGCCACAGATCAGGGCCTTACTTTTCTACTATAGCAAAATCTGTTTGAGACGCTTTTTCAACACATTGGCGCAAGAAACAAGTATCCGATATGACTTTGTCCATTCCAGTCACAAGCTATATTTCAGAGCATACTATCATATAAACCAGCTGGCCGCAAAAGCTGATGGGAATAGCGAAAATAGGTAAACAAGATGCAGTGCTGGACAAAGGCAAAGATAAGAAACCAGCTGACAATTAAAAATACGTTATAACTAAGACAACTAAGCGTCAGAATGCACCTATATTTGTCCTAGCAGGGGATAAACTATAGTAGAATGTATCAGGAAGTTAGTAATTAATGCAGGGGCGAATCCAGGATTTTTCAAGGGGGGTAGGGGTAGGGGCTGGCTGATACCTTAGGGAAGCAGAATTAATAGGAAATGTTTTTAACTGAATGAGAAAACAATTGCACAGGTCAATGAAAGAGCCTTTTGTGGGGTAGTTTTAGTTGAAAACTTAGCTTGGAAGTCTCATATATCTAGCCTAGCGGATAAAATATCTAAATCCATAGGTACAATTTTTAGATCTCATCTTTAGATTTTATTTTTCAACACCTGCTCTTCGCATGCTATATAACTCAATGTTACTTCCATACCTTAATTGTTGTAATCTATTCTGAAGATCAACTTGTAAAACTAACCTTCAAAGAATTGTAATTTTGCAAAAACGTGTGATTAGGACAAGTCCTATTATGATGCTCATACAGGACCTATTTTTAAGGAGCTCAACTTGCTTAAATTTCAAGACATTCATTTCATGCAGCTAAGTCAGTTTATTTTTCCGTTTGAAAACGCTATTCTCCCTCGTAAATGTGATAACATATTCACAATAAACAACCAAATCCATAATTGTTCAATACAGGGCATGCAAATTCCTTTCGTCTACTATTATGTTGAACAAATATCCTCAATTCTCCGTATTTTTATCGAGGTCCTAAATTCTTTAATTCTCTTTCACCTGAAATTTCTGGTTTCTCATAACTGGCATCTTTGAGGAAAAAACTTTAAACATATATTGTCGGTAACTATTAACTCTGTCATTAAATAAGGCTTGTCATTAAATTACTTTATCTATATTAGTCATCTGGTGTTTGTTGAGTGGTAACCTAAGCTTACAAGCCCCGCGGTTTTTATTTGGTTCCTTCGCAATTTTTTTTCACTCCTTTAATATATAATTTGTAGTTTGTATCTTCATTGTAATCTTGCATATTAAATTTTGTAATGTATTAATCATTGAATTGTAATTCTATTTTTGTTTGTGTGGCAAATCTTAAAACACAGACTTAAAAATTGGAACCTAATTGAAAACCGTTTTAGTAGAAATACTAGCAACGCTACGTTGTAGAAATTACAATGAGGTACCTGTCAAGAGAGTTTTCCCTTTTTTCTGTCATAATATCCATAACCTTTTTTCAATCTTTTTTTATGTTTTGCTCTTCCAAAAGGGGGGTGGCTAACCACTCAATCTACCCAATCTATCCCATCTAAATATTTTCATTTAAATTGTAATTTTTTCTTTAGCAAGAGTGAGTGCAAATATAGATTGATTATTATTATAAATCTGTAATGAAAAGCGTAAATTTTTATTTGTTTATAATTACCTGGACATTTCTTTATCGGTGGTGTGCACGTCTTTGTCTGGCTGTCTTGTCCGAGTTCTGAACAGGTTTTACCGCCATTCTGAGGCGCTGGGTTATTGCACAATCTATCGCGTGTCCTCTTGCCCTTCGTCTTTCCGCATGTAATAGAACAGTCGCTCCAAGATCCCCACTTGCCGTAACCTCCATCCACTGTAAATGATATCGAAGTAACACTTTGAGGAATGTCACGAGCACTGGCGGGTTTATTTTTTAGAACATATTCAGCTGGTACTCTAACTTAGAACAAACGCCTTCTAACAGATATCAACAACTGCCGGCACCGTACAAACAACTTATTCACGACATAAACAAAACCGACAAACGGACCTCTAACAGGCCGACTTCATTTGGCTAACAATAGAAGGATGGAAACTTACTAGAACCGACCAATAACTACTGTCAAACTTTACACGAGTCTTACAGCCAATAACACCATTGCTAAACTGACCAATTACTTTCAACAGACCAGACTTATAACATCATCGACTGACAAACGCTATTCACTTTCCCTCAGGTTGTCGAAATGTCAGTCACCAGCAACAATTCTTTTCAGAACTTCCCTCACCCAGACGATCACACTATGCGAACTACTAATACTACTGGAATTAAAAAAATTACAGTATATTCTCATGTTCATCTCCAGTTGAAGTTCAGTGTCCAATATTTTTCTATCATCTAACGTGTCATTATTAGTCACTCTGTTGTGTTCTATTGTAAATCCGCGAATCTCATCCGCTCTCACATCGTTTTCCGCCTGCGCGCTGCTCTTACAATTAGACTACTTGCCCTCGTTTTCTCTGAGTGATAATCAACTCGAATACGACTCGTTGACTGTTCGCTCATAGAAAACGAGGGCGAGTAGTCTGATTGCTAAATTGGTAACTAAGACTAGCAACAACACAGACCACATGCTACAATAAACTAAACAAGACGAACACTGAGAACAATAAATCATATATTTTTAACGAGTAGAGAGCCAAGTATTGAGGCAATTCGTAATACTTGTAGAAGCAAAGACATACATACTAGTTATATAATGTTTTCGAGTGGTATACCATGGTAATTTCTTAACTGAGGGGGTATGTTTTTAGACCAAGAAAGCACAACTGACAAGTGGATAAATAAACAATAGCCTCAATTGGACACGAAAGTATGCTAGGATATTTGTCCGCGGACATTATGTATTCCGAGAAGCGAACAGTTTTCCGAGAGCGTAACTCGAGGAAACCTATGAGCTTTGAGGAACAAATAATGTCCAAGGACAAATATCTGAGCATATTTTCGCGCCATATGGACTCTATTGTGTTTATTATCCTTAAAATATTACCCTTCACGCGCAGTTTTGAAAATTTGGGAATATCTTCGGATATTCCCCAGTTTTAGCTGGGGAATATTCGGTCACGTAACATGTTTAGACCGATCGCGCGCGAGCGAAAACATTTGATGGATTATAAGCCATGATATTACTCGACTAAGTTAGTTCAGGGGCCAATTCAATAACTAAAATCACTCGGCAATTAGTCTGTTCCATTGCCGGTCAAATAGTAATGGGATAGGCACTTTCCCGAATGATCCCGCACGATAACCCTTGAAGATTTTCGGGTAGTTTTATGGCTTGCGTTTCTGAAAGAACTTGCTGTCACATAAATTATTCTTTTTCTTTCTCTTCCAACTCCTCTTTTCCTTCTGTTTCGTTTAACATCAGAGGTGACCACACGCCTCGGTCGGCTCCCAATCAAAATCGAGTAGCGCGTTTGACTTTGTCAATATTTTTTTTCCAGTTCGTGATAGTGGCATTTTTTATTCCTCTACACTTTCAGTCACGAAATATCCCTCTTATTAGCCAAGTTAGCTCGGGACCGTACTGGGAGAATATCGGCCCTCTATTCTTTTGAGCGTACTGCCAAGATCTCGGGCCGATATTCTCCCAGTGCGGCCCTCGCGCTTGGTTAATACTATAAATTATAGCATGAATATTTTATACCCTACCATAGAAAATACAGTGCCCAACAAAATCAATGCAGGGCATGATGGGAAGATTGGGTATGAAATCTTAGAGTATAACACTACTTTCCTGTATTTTGATTGGCTGTTTTTTCTATGGCATGTAATAAAACTAAACATACGAAATATCATTATGTTTGACTGTGCATGTAAGTGGAATGTTAGAGCATCGCAATCATGTGTACAGCTTAAGCATTGGCACAGATACAAAACGATAGATTAAGTTGCTTCTACAATAAATCTGCAACAAATATAATGTTAACCTGGGCAACCGTTTTCATTGCAGTCTTTTGTCTCAGTCGGTGGTCCGAGATCTGAACAATCTTTCCCGCCATGTTGCGGTACAGGATTGGCGCATTGCCGATGACGCGCTTTTTGTCCTCCTCCACATGTGACGGAACAGTCTGTCCACTTCTCCCAATTGGTGTAACCTCCGTCAACTGAATAAAAAATTAAGAAATATCTTAAAAATAAACTTGATTTGGGGCGAGCCCAGTTCTTGTGTTAGGTGAAACTTTTTTGCCGTCGACTTTTTAAGATTACAAGTTGTCAAAACTGAAGTGTTTCAGTTAGCTTTTAGAAACAGCACCTATCCGAAGAGGTCAGAAAAGGTCTCATCAGAATATCAGTTATTGAACTGTAATACTGAAAACAACATTAATAGCACATCTTACCTGCACACTTCTGATTATTGCATTCTCTGCTCGAGGTATTTGGTCCCAGCTCCTTACAATCCTTTCCTCCGCCACTTGGTGGTGGATTGGTGCAAGTTCGCTCGCGAATTTCCATTCCACCTCCACATGTCTTTGAACACTTGCTGTATGGTCCCCATGCAGAATAACCACCATCCCCTGTGATAAGAGAAAACATTTTATAAATTGTTTTGGATTATGACCTGTCAACGCGGCGAAGTGCAAACCCATCAATTTGACTGCTTTCAAGATGAGGGGCTAGAAAGAAAAAAAGAATCTTACTTTAGATTGGACATATGCGCGTCAGATTACACAATTTTTTTTTGTCATCTTTAATGTCGTAGAAAAGACTGAAAGATACGATGTTTTGCCCTATGGATTGGTCATGATTATAGCAATCATGGTGTCAATATGTTTAGGTTTCTTTCCTTTGCTTTGAGTTCTTTCATATCAGTTGTGTTTCCAAATCATACATGTACGAAAAACCCTGGTCTTGTCATAATCGAAATCAAATTGGTCTTCAAACTATTAGAAGCCATAGCGGCAATTAAATTTTGAAATATAAATGTCCAACAATTATACACATTTAAATTACAAAGGTAATAATCTTGTAAGATATAAGTTCTTATGATTCCTACATTGATAACAAAAACTTTGAGATCAAAAACTTCGCGAACTGAGCTTGTCTTTGTCCAGTTTTGGTAAAATTCGGAAGAAATGAACACGATATAACCACTTGACTGAAATAGCCAAATTAGGATTACAGGGATAAAATTGACCAGAATGTTTGACCTAAACAATTCCACAGCATTAGGACAAAGCGTGTATCTGCTGGTAAAACACTTTTCTTCACATGCATCTGCAATGACAAAATTAGATGACTGCAATCCGATCTCGACACACGATCACTTCACAACGAGTTCGTGGGAGCTCTTCCGTTTTTCGCAGGTAAATGAAAATTATTTTTTCTACATTGGCACAAAATTAAATAGACGCTTACTGGGACATTCACTGGTACTGCATTTCTCTGTCTGAGTTGAGGGTCCGATAGTTGAGCAACCTTCTCCGCCATGCTGTGGTTTCGGGTTATCACATGTCCTGCTGCGAGCCCGCTGTCCTCCACCGCACGAAACTGAGCACTCGCTCCATTTATTCCATTTGCTATAACCACCATTAACTGAGTGAAAAGAAACACAATAAATTAATTGTCCAACTGATTAATTCAGGCACAGAAGACTGTTGTAAAAACACGAATTTGATCCGAAAGAGATTTTGATGCAATGTTCAATTTAACTTAAAATATTTTGTTACGGTTTTTGTTCTCCTGTGTTGTTTCCTTTTTCGGTTGTGTTGCTATTATTGTTGTTGTCGTTGATGTAATAATCCCTTTTTAACGCCAAAAGAAAAACGCGAGTTAGATCAAGGTTAAAAATGAAAGAAAGAAAAGGCTGTAGCTAACTTGAAATACGATAATCGTTGTAACTCAACTTGAAAAATACGATTGAACTTCGTGTGGTATGGCGTGACTCACACACACGATATAAATGAAATTAGCCTGATTAGCTTTGCGTCAATTGCACGATCAACTGCTGTTAGTCAGCTTTCTGAATAGAGGCTACAAACAATAGAGACTACAAACACGATGAACATAAACACGTAAAATATCGAGACCAATATCCAGCCATCTTGACCGAACGAGCTTGATCAATAAATGATTTACTATTCTTGTTATTCCTTCTTCGCGGGACACAGCGGGTAATCACGAGTGAGTATACAGAACATCATCTTGCCCGCTCGGGCAGCCAATCATAACGCAGGATTCGGTTCATGTTGCTTGCGCACGGAGCCAGCCATATAATTAGCTATCGTACTAAAAGCTAGTTCCGAAAACTACGTCCTCTGATCGATAAGCTCGCTTTCAACCATGGTGCACCACTTTGATTCCAAACTTAATATTAGCTTTAATTCACTGTTTTTTTTTAATAAATTTAATCTTCGATTAGATTAGTCCAAAATCTAGTTTATCTCCGATTAGTTAGTCTTCAGTCATGGAAAAAAGGTCCTTGGGACATTAATGTAATGCAACGAATTATCTGTGTTATACAACTGAAGTTTGAAAAAGCACTGATATCCTTTTAAAAACGCCTTGCTGTTCCCCCTCTCCACTCAATACAATGTTGAAAGTCAGGAGAAATTGCAGGTATGTACTAGATTTCAATATTTTATGTGGAGACGGGGAAGAGACTAGGTAGATGAAGTTGTATTTGCGTCTGGTGTGTGTGCAAAAGCGCCAAAAGAGCAAATTTGTTTGAAGACTCTTGTCCATGATTGTTGGTAAAGGTTGTAACGCGACGTTAAAATGTACACTAACCAGGGCAGTTCTGCTGGTTGCATTGTCTGCTTGACGTGTTCGATCCAAGTGTACTGCAGTCTTTTCCACCATATGCTGGAGGTGGATTAGTGCAGGTTCGCTCGCGAGTTTGCTTTCCACCTCCACACGATTTTGAACACGTGCCATAAGGTCCCCATGCAGAGTAACCGCCATCGACTGTAGATGAAACAAAGAGTTCTTAACGTTATCCACGTACCATGACGGATTCTTCCTTTTTCCCTTTAAGAAGACTCGTAAGGAAAGAGGCAACTGGATTGGAGGCTTCGCTATCACTGTTACTCTCCTAAAATCTCGCGCAAAAAACGTCAATTTCATCAACCTGTTCCCACTTCTGGTATCTATTTTGTACCATGACCATTTTTATGATTGAAAAAGTCACAGGACACTGTCATGCAAGGGCCTACTGACAGAAGTAATCTAACTGCAATTAACCTGATAAAGTTAACCTGAATTCTTGTCCTAAACAATTCCACAACAGCAAATTAAAGTTTGTTTCTGCCAGTAATAAGATTCTCTACGATTATATCGCTTTTGCAAAATTTAGTTGAGTGGAATTCGACTCGACACACAAACAGCTTTTGACAAGTTTATGTGAGTTCCTCCGTGTCTGGTGAGTTTAAATAAAATTTACTTTTTCTACAGTTACACAAAATTAAATAGATGCTTACTTGGACATTTACTGGTACTACATTTCTCTGTCTGAGTCGAGGATCCGATAGTTAAGCAATCTTTTCCACCATGCTCTGGCTTCGGGTTATCACATGTCCTGCTGCGAGCCCGCTGTCCTCCACCGCAAGAAACTGAGCACTCGCTCCATTTATTCCAGTTGCTATATCCACCATCAACTAAAGAAATATTGCAGACAATCGTTCGATTAAATAATTATCAAATGAATTGATTGATACACAGAAGATTAAATAAATGCTTAATATAACTGACTTATGTTTTGTGGCGTTTTTTGTTTTCGTCAGGTTGTTTTTGTTTGTTTGTATTTGTGCTGTGTTGTTATTATTGTTCCGGTTGTCTTTGTTGTTTCTTCTCACCGTGAAAAGAAAAAAAAGACACTTAAGTTGGCAATTCAACTATTTAGGTGTAAATGAAAAAGCTGAAGCTAACTAGCAGTAATGATGGTTGTAATTCGAGTTGAAAAATGCGATAAGACTGCGCCTGATGTAGCCAGACGATGTTAAAGAGACCTTACTGATGTGAATGACACGATCGGCGGTAGTTAGACCCCGTCCACACTACATCAGATGAATTTCTTAAAACGGAAGTTTCACTCTGAAAACGCATCAAATGTTTTCCGTTCACATTATGCTCGGTGGAATTTGAAAACGCAGCAATCGTCGGTCATTTTTGATTTGTAATTGAGGAAAACTCCATCGTTTTAGAAATTAAAGGTTCCGTTTTCAAAATGTTTTCCGTCTAAACGAAAAGCCGGCGTTTTCAAATTCCCCCGGTTTAAGGAACGTTTTCGAAAAGTTCCGTTTTCGCGCTGGATTAGTGTGGACGGTAGGCCTAGCCGTAAAAGTAAAGCTAGCTTAAGCTGCGTTTTCAAATTTTTTTTTTTCAGTACGCTACAGACAGAGAGGACGCGAAGAACGCTGTCGTAGTAATGAGCAATTTTGAAAGTTGTTTTCTCTTATCGATGAATCTACTTTCAGACCGGAAGCACCAGTTTGCGTACATATTTGAAATTTGCTTTTACTCCTTTTGTCATTTATGTGATTCAGCGCGTTCCGTTCGATGAAAAATGCTGGTTTCAATTTCTGGAAATTTCCAGTGACGAATGGAACAGCATTTGTCACAATTTCCGGTAAAGAGGACAACCTTGCCAGGTATACCGAGAGTTTCGGAAATTTCCTACGGGGAATTTTCGTTCCCTTTTAACTTCCTTCCTGAATTTCCGGAATTTTCGTTTGAGTGGTTCGAATTTCGGAAACTCAACGATTTCTGAATTTCCTGGAAAATTCCAATACCCTTTGTCCTCGTTTTGAAGTTTCGGAATTATTGGTTGAATAGAAAGCGTCCTCAGACTTGGTAACAGCTGTAACCCAAGGTTGGAAAACACACTTACTAGGGCACTCTTGGTTTCCGCATTCTCTGCTTGAAATGTTCGATCCAAGACTAGTGCAGTCTTTTCCACCATTTGCTGGAGGTGGATTAGTGCAGGTTCGCTCCCGAGTTTGCTTTCCTCCTCCACAGGTTTTTGAACACTTGCCATAAGGTCCCCATGCAGAGTAACCGCCATCGACTGTACATGAAACAAAGAGTTCTTAACGTTATCCATGAAGCACGACCGTTTCTTCCTTCTCCACCTTAAAGCTCAAGCATGTATGATACTGACCTTCCCTGAATTCGCAATTTGGAGAATTACCCGGCGACGTTTGCTGAAAGTTAGTTTGAATTTTGAAAGCGAGACGGACAGTCATCACTGAATTAAGCCGTTGCATGTGAATCAGGAAGTCCTGGTTTCAATCTTTGACCATTGTTTGAGCCAATTCATTCAACAAGAGTCAATTCAATCTCTGAGCATTTGTCTGAGCCAATTCTTTTTATGCAGGGCAAGCATGATTCCCTGTAGGTGTGTTTCACAGAGGGAATTGGCCATTTGTTCTGATCATTCCGCTCTTGGGCGAGATACCTTTACAATTTTGGAGACACTTCTAAACTACGAACAGAAGAGCAACCGACGATGGAATACCATAAACTTCAGCTCAGGCAATCATCCCACAAAACCAGAGATACACGCAAGGCTCAAGCATAATAAGAACGCGCAGAATGGAAAAAATCCGGGATTCTTGATTCCAGACAAAGAAACTGTCAGTCCTGTTTATTTTATTATTCTACTCATCATTGTTATAATTGTTACCTGGGCAGCCTCCATTATTGCAATTTTTGGTCTCTTTGTCAGGTCCAAGTTGTGAGCAGTCTTTCCCACCGGGGCTTGGGGCAGGATTGGTGCAGGAACGACTGCGGCTTTGACGCCCATTTCCACAAGTTACAGAACACTGAGACCAACCTCCCCACGCTGAATAGCCACCGTCATCTATAAAGTAAATGCATAATGCCCAGTAAAATTAGACACGATATTTGCGTTTTCTATTGCTTTTTGTCCCTGTCTCAGCTTCCAAAGTGATCCTCGCCAAATTGTGCAAGTAGAAGTTGAAGGCTGTCATAACAACAGCCGTGTTATGTTGTCTGGCATAGCTCAGAGTTTTAGAGCATCTGTCGGGAGAACCCGGAGTTTTTTGTCGAGCAACATGTTCATTGACTGGCTAGCATCTTGCCCATATTCTCAGATCACATTTCTAGCCAGCTTAACAGATGCCTGTCTCCAACTTCTCTAGCTGCACGTGTAAGTATTGCGAATCTATTTTTTTTTTTTAGTAAAAGGGACGAGAAAAACAAATTACAAAAAGATCATCTTACTTGTCTTGCATCCGTAAAACTCAGCCCTTAACGCAATGTACCCGTACCAGTCTTCTGGGACAATTCTCAAATACCTTGTCCTGATTGGCTTTTCTAAGTCATGGCCTACCACTGTGTATCGGTCACTGTTTGCCTTAAATGTCTTGACAAATAAAAAATAGAAACCAACTTTAACCATACTAAATAATATATTGCAAGCAGTAGTAGTTCTGTATATACTCCAAGAAGAAACTCCGAAATGGAGCGCCAACGTGACGGAAAGGAACAATGAATCCCACTTTGCCGAAGTTACTAAAAGCAAACCATATTTGGTGACAACTTTAAAAAACACCTAACCTTGGTAAATCCAGATGGTTGGTACTGTTTAAAGTAGGATCCATCAGTGCTGTATCTAAGCGTGTATTCCTTTACATATTGTAAGCTATCTTGGCGACCTTGGGTTTCGATACGTGTGACTTGTGTCTCGACTCCAAAGTCAACCTGGTAATATTGATTGTGGTCGTTTCTCTGTGCTATCCAGGCCCCGTAGCGGCGACTCTCCGCACAGAAGTGAAGCCGGGCATTTTCAGGTCCAGCATACGCATTGTACTGCGAAGAAGCTGACAATGCGGAATTTGGAAGTTTTCCGTTTTGCATTCCAAGCTGAATCTGACAAACGGGAACCTGAGGGATGGCAAAGCCTGTAAAGTAAAGTAATTAGGTTTAATATAGGTGTCGCCTTTGCCCTATAAGCGTACAACTCGTTGCAAGATCGTGACGAGAAATTAAAATCAATTCTTTCCCTGGAGTCACGTTATTGTGACGTAATTTGAAAAAAATATATGAAATAAAAATTCATAATTGTGCTTTAAGTAGGAAACTTGTTGCTAGCATAATAAAATAAAGTCGCCACCATTAAATAGAAAAATAGTACGACGTCTTTGAAATATTGCTTGACGAAATCAACACATTTCCACACTTTAACATGTCGGGAGCTTCATTAGCGGAGCTCCGGCGGCCCGAAGGGCCGTCAAGCGCAGTCCCATGCTCATAGAACTCCGTGAATCGCTTTTCTCATGGTAAAAATGGCATTGCTCGAGGGCGCGTACGCATGACGACGACGCCGTAGCGCAACATGGCGGCCATACTCCAGCTAATGAGATGACCGAGACATCCATGGACATCCATGTTATATTCAGTCGACACCTGCCAAAACAAGGTATCCGCTGACCAGTATAACGTGACCATATTGCGGGCTAAAGTTTAGAGTGCATCAAGGTCACGCGTGTTTTTAAAGTTGACCACTGACCAACTGCTGGTGTTACGATTGGACCGTGTGCCCACGCCACGTTAACTTACTCTAATCAGTCCCACGTTTTTACGGATTAACGCAAACCCAGGATTAAAAGTTAACCAAATATTTAATTTTTCTTGTATAAAAATGTTTTCCACTACTAACGTTTTGCATAGTTTGAGACTATTTAAACTAAGAAGGCTAAACTATAGAAACAGAAAACCTCACCACAAAGATAAAAAAAACTTAAATCAAAATTCTCGCTTATCCTGGGTTAGCTTAATCGGGCTTTGAACAACTCGGCCCAGGAGCTCAGCTTTTAGGTTTGACTAAATCTTTATGTTATTATTGATAGTAAGGTGCTTCATATTTTCCTGTCCATATATTAGAGCAACGTCACTTGATTACAACTACGATAGTTCCACTAACTCGTAGATCTTATACAGAAGCCTCCTTTTTTTGCTCAGTTATGTGTTTGCAGCATTTGTCTTGAAAAGCAGCAGTATTCTTGGAGTGCTAAATCCCATATAAACCATATAAATCCCACAGTAGATCAAGATCTCCTCCTAATGATATTTTTTTTCTTATAATCCATCAAATATTTTCGCTCGCTCGCGATTGGTCTAAACGCATTACGTTACCGAATATTCCCCAGCTAAAACTGGGGAATATCCGAGTATATTCCCCAATTTTCAAAACTGCGCGTGTTGGGAAAGATATTTGAAGGACAATAAACTCAATGGCCTCCATTTGACTTTGAAAATGTGCTCGGATTTTGTCCTTGGACATTATCTGTTCCTCAAAGCTCACAGTTTTTCTCTAGCTACGCTCTCGGAAAACTGCACGCTTTTCGGAACAGATAATGTCCGCGGACAAATAACCGAGCATATTTTCGTGCGAAATGGAGGCTATTGTTTATTTATTGCCTCACAGGGTTTGAACGCTGGGACATTTGAATCATCTCAGCTTTCAAGTCAACGCCGATTACGAACATAAATCGCACATTAACAGTGAACAAAGCCTTTCACTAACCTTCTGTGCATCCATAAAGTTCAAATCTTAGAGCCATGTAGCTGTAGTACTCTTTGGGGTGAATACGTATGTAGCGCGCAATGATTGGTGGGTTGAGAATGTGTCCAACAATTGTATTTCTGTCTTTATTACCAGGGAGAACCTAGCAAGAAATACAAAGCAAAATGCACAAAAACATATCTTTGAGTCGACTGAAGGGAATCACTTGAGGCTGCGATACTTCTTCTGTTTTGTCCTAACGATTGAAATTTTAGAAAATGAAATCCAGAGAGTGATCATATTATGCAAATTACAGAGAGATCGAACGAGAAGGGACTGAAGGGAGCATAGTTGGTATTGAGACGGTCCGGCAGGGTGCATTTGTTCTGTTGGGCATTTGTTTTACACTGCATCTACCTGGTTGTTATTGTAAGGAAGGAATGGACCTCCTTCAACGCTGTAGGTGATGCAATAGCTTTTCACCCACTGGGATGAATCTTCTCTGCCCTGAGTTGCTAAACGTGTTATCTTTGTAATTTTTCCCAAATCAACTTGAATCCACTGTCCAATGTCCTGAGTCTTAGGAACCCACGCTCCAATGAAGCTCCCCGACTTCACTGTGTTAAGTCTGGCACGTTCTGCACCATGGTACTGATTATAGATTGTAGTGGCAGTAATAGCACTGTTGGGTATATTTCCACTCTTCATTCCAAGTTCTGACTGGCATTCCAGTATCGGGTGTTCGAATCCTAATCAAGAAAAAATGTGAAAACAAACAAATAGTGCGACAGTTGTATCTACTTTGCACGATAACAGACAAGTCAATCAAAAAGTCTGGCCAGTTATAAACTCGGCATATAAAACAACAGACGTTGCGAAGGCAACCAGAAGCGTCGACATCTTACATAGTTTTTTAAAAGTTATTGCGGGGCGTGTGAAAAAGGCGTTATTACCACGCTTTGGGTTGTCGACATGAACGGTAGAAAGTCATGTTTGAAATTACCAAGAGAACGTTTTGGAAATACCATTTCTAACTGATATCAAACTGAACTTCCTAAACTCATCATAGATCCTTGCAAGTTTCTGCGAAGTTTCGATTATGCGATCTTGACGAACCAAAATTCTTTTGATATCGTAAAAGAGGCTGTTGCGATGCTGCAGGAGTAAAAGATCATAGTTGAAAATTGAGTTCAATCTCTTTTCTATCACAATAGTGATTTCTGTTGTTTTCTTTTTTTCGCACAGTGTCATCGTGATCTGATCAGTCAGTTCGTAGTTCCTGCTAAGAAATATACAGAAAGCTTTAGGTAGTTTACACATTTTGCTTCATTATAATGCAACTTCACCCTATAGAAAACAAGGCGATAAACAAATACAATCGACTGAGTTTTTCCTGAGCGCAAGAAATACAATTCAAAACTCAGTTAAAGGCTTAAAGCAGTAAACATTTTAGTGAGTAGCACAGCTACCGCAAGACCGAATGGCGCTCGCCAAAATACTTTTAAGCTCGTAAAAATATACAGTGACACTGCAGGCTATTATATATAGAAATATCTATATACTTCTAGTTATTCATGCGAAAAGATTCGTTATCCTTTCGGCATACTTAAATAAGCGGTAGATAAAAGAGGTTTTATACTAGTATACTAATGCAGATGCTGTAATCTGATTGACTGAGCCATTACACACTATCAGGCATTATAGTTCGTCACTAAATTTTCTACGATTCCTATTGGTTTGAATTGATCACGTGACGCAATAGTGTTCATCCACGAGGAGAAACTATATCAGCCCATAGTGGCCGTCCGAGGAAAATATCCGGATGGATAGTACTCATTTATGACAATTTTTCTGAAATTGTATTAAGTGTGTTTTTGCCTGTTTTCTTTGGAAATTTGATGTTCTTAAAACTAGCATATTTGCCCTCGAAGCTTCGCTTCTCGGGCAAATAGTTGTTTTAAGAACATCAAATTTCCCTTACTATTGCAAGACAAATTTTTCTTGCAATAGTGAAGGCACTGAGGAAATGTCTTAACAGGCTCACGTTGTCTAGGGTTGGACCACAAACCTAAGATATTGGAAATTTCCACTAGCTTCCCATCCATGTTTCATTAATTTTTCATACTCTCCATTCAAACAAACAGCTTTCGCGGAAAAATAACCTATCCCTATAGTAAAAGCACTGTTTTTATACTTGATTACTATAATATGGCTATTCCTACCATCTCTGCAGCCATAGAACTCAGCTCTCATTGAAATGTGAGTTTTCCATGTCTCTGGGTGAATACGGATGTAGCGAGCAATGATGGGCGTTTCCAGGTCGTGACTAACAGGTGTATAGCGATCATGATTTCCTTGAAATACCTGAAGGGAATAAAATGAAGCCACACATTAGCACGCGCATGCTGTTGGCTCTCTATTTACTCAGTCACGTGATCTGAAATTGACCCATTGTGCACAAGTCAGGCGGCATTCTTCTCCTGATAATAAGCAACAACAACGAGAACGTTGTCAAACAAACAGTTAAATGAATAGTTCAAAAGCTTAATTTTTAAGTCCGTTATCCATCTTGCGCGGACGTCTCTAAAAAGGCCGTTCATCGCCAAACAACAAAGCGCGTGAAACCGGCGTTCTAGTTCTGCGTACTTTTGGAAAACAGGAACTACGACGGCTAAATTTTGTTTCCAATTTTATGTGAAAAAAACGCCGTCGTCTACGTTTATCTCGGTCATTTTTCAGGCTTAAGAATCTCGCAATTATCGATAAACATAAACAATCGATTCCTACCGATAGGTCGGCCGACACACTAAGGACCTTACGCAAAACACGACAGCAACAGCAACGAGAACGTCACCAAACAAAAGGTTTATTGAGCAAAACAATGGCTGTGCACGTGCATTATAATTCTTGGTACATTTCTTTGCCGTCCTCTGGAAGACAGCGACGTGAAATGACCAAATCCTGTGTTGCCTGGAGAACGTGAGCCACAACGGCTAATGTTTCGTGTTTCTATTTGGAACTGAACGCATTCGTAGCATATTCAGCAGGGGCAGGTTTTAATACGGACAAACACACTGGATAGTTTCAAATAAATGCAAAATTCCAAAGTAAAATAGAAACGCATTTTTTACTAGGCGTCGTCCTCACCGTCGCCGTCGTATATGCGTAAGGTCCCTACTACCGACACGTCGGCCGACATATTACAAACATCTCGGCCGACACACTACCGCCGACACACCGTCGAGCGACACACTACTAACACGTCGGATGAGACAATACCGACGAGTCAGCCGACATTTTACCGTCATGTCACATATATGTTTCTGGAACAGTTATCACCGTTTAACTTTTACTGGGTCTATGCAGTGTATCGAATGGTCTAAGAACTATACTACAGCGTCCAGTTTCAAATAGAAACGTAAAAAAAAAAGTAGCCTCCTGGTTCACCTTCGCCGCCAATTGAAAGAGAGATAAGTTGGTCATGTAATGTGCAGAGAAAGGCTAATAAATGTGCATTACACTGCTCATTCAATGCAATTTAGTACTAAACGTTTCTTGAGAACGCAACAGACTTACAGATTATCGCTACGGTAGGTTTCAGACACTTATATTCCAGAAATCTCCAGATAACCTGTTCAAATCGTAATTTAGATATCTGACATTTGTTTTTTTCTTCTTTTTTAATTTTCGGAGTTTTTGTATGTTTGTTTTGTTTTGTTTTTTTGCTATTATTTTTTTTTATCGAAAATCTTCCATTCCATTAATCTTTTCCCCACTTTTCTTTCAGTCAGAAAGTGAGAAAACCTTGGTTTAAGAGATAAAGCGTTTGAAAAATACTCTATTGCGTTTATGATTGCAATTTTTCCATCCTGTCATAAAATTAAACGTAACTCTTATAGAGGCATAGCTTCAAAATTAAAGAGCAAAATTCGAGGGTGCATGGAGCAAAAATGTGAAACTCGTTGGGTATGTCGGAACGAAGGAAATTAGTGTGAAGCTACTAAAGATAGTTAAACATATTTTCAGTAAAGTAATAAGACTTCGATTCACCATGCAATCTCAATGATTTCGATGGCTTCGAAAATGGTGGGGGCTGACTGACATGAAGCAAATATAGTTTGCCCTCGCAGATTTATTTTAGGCTGCGTTTTATTAAATCATTTTGCACAAAGATCATGGTAACCAATCACTTTGCTAACAAAATTGGTTCTCTATCTCGATCTTTAGGAGTTAAATGCATTTAAAACAGCTAAATTACCTTTTTTGTACCACCTTTGTAAGTTTTGAAAAATACGTCATTAGCACCGTATGAAAGGCTGAAGCTTTCCACCCATTGATCGGCATCTTGTCTTCCTTGAATAGCAACTCGAGTTACTTTTGTCCAATCACCAAAATTTACTTGAAGATACTGGAAGACGTCATTCGTTTTCGCCGCCCACGCTCCAATTCTCCCTGATCTATACAGGAAATGTAATCTGCCATTAATGGCCTTGTATGCAGTGCTGTATTCACTCGAGGCCGTTATCGCCGAGTCTGGAATTCTTTCATCCTGCATTCCAAGGGCTTCAAGACACACTTGTGGCTTTGGGGTCGAAAAACCTTTTGGAGTAAATGTTTAAAACCACTGACTATAGTTATGTGGAAATATTAAGGGAAGAGAATCAGCGCCACGAGAACAAGGTAAATCAAATTAAATTGAAAATTAAATATGTTAATTGACCACTCCCCCAACGAGGCTTTGCAGGGCCAATGAAACTAAATGATGAAACAAATAATATATGCAAATGAACATAACATGGTTAAAAATCCGAAATGGTGGGAGGCAGACCAGTTGGCTATTTACAAGCGTGGCCGAGGAAGCGTCTACCGAGAAACAATTCCAGCTTAGTGGTCAGAGCGGAACTTGAACCCGCGACCTCTGGATTTCAAGTCCGGCGCCCTAATCACTCGGCCACGCTGCAACGCTGCCTCTGGTATTCTATAAGGAGTTGCAAGCGTATTCGCAACAATTAAGTAGATACCCGGGGTCCGTTTCGCAAATAGAAGGTCATGAAACGTTTTCGCACCCGGAAAGCCATGACAAAATCTCAAACCTTACAAAGCTATTTTATTCACATATTCTTAATCTTAACAGAGGTTCGCTTCATGCAGGAAGTTAAAGGCGCATACAACTCTGTTTTTAGACACGGCGCACATGTACAGGTTAACTAAAAGTGGCTTTCCGAGCCCAAAAAGGTTCCGGGGATTTTCTGGCCTCTATTTACTTAGTGTTGTACGAAATGGTAAACAAACCTTCTCTGCATCCATAAAACTCAGCACGCATGCTTATATGACCTTTATAAGTTTTGACACGAATTTGCAAAAAGCGTGCGATGATGGGTGGATCGATCATGTTTCCGACAGGTTCATTTCTGTCAAGGTTGTTGCCGGTAAATACCTAACGAATTGAAAGAGAACGATATTCACCTGAGATAAAACTGTGTTTAGTACGCTTCGTTGGCTGAAAAAAAGTATATATTATCTTGCTAACTGGTCTCCGAGGGTAGAAATTTTAATCTTCATTTCATTTTTCCAAGCTAGTTTCGTGTTTCCAGCAAGTATTTCCGACGTTTGAATTTGGTTTCGACAACTTACACCCGATCGAAGGCATCTTTTTATTATTATTACTATTCCTGCCTCTAAATATCCCCCAAATATCACCAGAACATCTTCAAGAAGCTTAGGTCTCTTAAAATAACATTAAGAGAAGTCAAGTTGGATCAAAAATATGACCGTGGATTTCTCTTCATACGTGACTCACTCTTGATTTGGTTAAGTGGAGGTGCACGAGAGAGACAAGTCTTACTGTTAGAAATCAGTATTAACATAAGCTGATTTTTTTATTAATTTCTATCGATATGAAGTTACTTCAGTTGTATCTTTAAAGAGACGCTGCTTCAAATTACGCGGCAATTAAAGTTACAGGTCGACCTCAATGAAAAGTTGACGCTTCGTTGCGATTCGATATTCCGCTTATACAAATGTAAATTATTAACTTGTCAAACATAATTAAAGAAGGAGTAAAATATTCCTTGCCTGACCATCCCGTTCACCATAAGGTGTAAAAGACCCGCCATCTACACTGTATGCCAACGTGTAGCTCGACACCATCCAGTTAGCATTCGATCGACCTTGAGTAGCGACGGCAGTCACTTTGGCCACCTTACCCAAGTCAAACTGTAGAAACTGCTTAGCATCATTGTATTGCGCTGCCCAGCCTCCTGCATAGCTTCCCTCTACTTCTTTCCGCAGCCTGCCCCGGTCAGGTCCGTAATATTGATTGTACTGTGACGATGCCGCAATGGCAGTGCTTGGAATTTTGCCGCTCTCAATACCCAGAGGATCTTGGCATTTGATTTGTGGAGGTGTGAAACCTTAAAAAGAAGTCATAATAGACTGTTTTCGATCTATTAAAATTCAGCTTGGCAGTGAGGCCTAGAGAATGCAAACAAAGGAAATTGAATGACATGTTTATTCATTTCTTTTGTTTTTGTCCTCTAGGCCTCACTATCAAGCTGAATATTAATACATCGAAAGTGGCCTATTGAGCAAAACCATACATTTCAGCGCAAGTTTCCAATATTGATAAGTAAAATCCACAACCACTTCAAAAAGATATCATGCAAATAACTGTATAAGAGGAATATCATGTGATCCATCATTCGAAGCACTATTACTGGTATTTGTTAAATAAAGAACATGAAATATCATTTGGTGCTG
Organism: Orbicella franksi; assembly: GCF_964199315.1. Lineage (NCBI taxonomy): Eukaryota > Metazoa > Cnidaria > Anthozoa > Scleractinia > Merulinidae > Orbicella > Orbicella franksi. Next base: position 4,824,403 of record NC_138150.1, read on the forward strand.
TTCATGCAGCTATCAATATCAATATGTTTAAACAGGTTATATAGATTGAGTCAAAACACAATGATGTAGCGAAAACTCTGTAAGAATTAATCAATAGAAACAAGGAGGAAATTCTGGGACACTTTTAACCGAGTAGTAACTTTAGAAATTAGGGAACCCACCTTGCCGGCAACCATAGAACTCTGCACGTAACGATATGTAACCACGCCAGGTCTTAGGCTTGATACGAAGGTAACGGGTTATGATCGGATTCTTCAAAGCATGTGTTACTACTGAATATTGATCGCTATTTCCGTTAAATATCTTTAAAAAAATGGAATGGAAAAAGATCATTTGTATATAACATGATAAATAAAATGGAATTAAAGAAAAGAGTTTACGGGACAACATGTTCCCTTACGAATAGTTTTGATACTTATCGATTTTTAAAGATCAACGTATTATAATCATTATTATACATGTAGTTGTAGATAAAGTGGGTCTAGGTAACCATCTTAGTTTGTATTACTAACTTTTCATTGTTTATTTCTTTCCTATCCTGTCTGTTTAATTGCAAATTAACAATACCCTAGACAAACTGGCATAAATTTATATAAAACATTGTAGCCCGTGTGGAGGCTGGGTGGTCTCATGGTTATTGCGCTCGACTCCGGATCAATCGAGCGGGTTTGAACCCTGGCCGGAGAAATTGTGTTATGTTCTTGGGCAAGACACTTCATTTTCACAATGCCTCTCTCAACCAAGGTGCACAAATGAGTAGCGGCGAATTTAATGCTGGGGGTAGCCCTGCGTTGGAGTAGCATCCCTTCCAGGGAGGAGTAGAAATATTCTAGTCGCTTCATGTTACAGAAATCGGGATGAGCTCCGGGCTGTAGGACCATTGGTTCGTATGCAGACTGAACTTTTGTTACCTTTACTGCAGCCTGTGTACAGGAAGCCGAACACAAGGTCAAACACAAGTTGACCCATTGTGTAAAAAATAATCATAGAATACCTTGACTACGCCATCCTCTTTGTAATCTTCAAAGAACACTCCATCGTAGCTGTAGCTAAGACTGTAGCTCGTTACCCACCACCCTCCATCCTGTCTTCCTTGAGTCGCCACCTTTGTAACCTTAGTCCAGTCACCAAAGCTCGCTTCAAAGTATTGAAACTCGTTATTTGTGGAGACAGCCCAAGCTCCGTACTGGCCTGATGATGCCTGAAAATGTAATCGACCGTTTCTTGGTCCCATGGAGTTTACATTGTATGACGTGGATGCCCTCAGAGCGGAGTCTGGTATCTGGTTGCTTTGCATTCCAAGAGGTGCTTGACAGGTGGGTGGCTTTGGCGTTGTGAAACCTTTAACAAGCGAAACAAAAAGTTAAAGATAACTGAACCAAGAGCTGTAAGCACTAGGAAAAGTAAACCAGGTGAAACTAAATGTTGAGATTATATCAAAATAAGATGAAAAGTAGATGCTTTTTTTGTATAAATTTCTCACTATCATATACTCTCATCCAGGGCTTTCTCGATATTTTTTCGTTCTTAACTTTTCATGACCGGACATAAAAGCTTTCGCTTTTAGACAGGCGACTAGATATATGTTTTTGTTATTTCACGTTTGCATATGATGCTAGAATATACAGTCGACTTCCGTTAACTCGAACCTTCCGAGGGAAATTGAAAAAGGTTCGAGTTATCGGAAGCTCTGGAGTGTTCACTGTATTTCTAATTATACGGTGTACAGTTTAGTCAAGTTATATTATAGAGAAATAAGTCTGTGAAAATGTAGAAGGAGTTAAAAGCAAAGCTTCATGAAGATACAATGCACTGTAGCTAACTATATTGCCATATATCCTAAACCATATATCCTAACCCTGAACTGGACTGACGCTTCAAAGAATACACGGCTGCTTCAAAACAAATTTAATATTTTACACTACAGTGCTGTTTGTTTTGACTTCTTACGTATCGACAAACATGGTTAGAGTTCTCGACGGTAAAATTATGTAGAAATTGACCTGAAATTGACCAAATTTACTTCCAGTTTGTGAGAGGTTCCCGTTGTCGAGGGTTCGAGTTACCTTGGAAAAAATACAGTAAGATTATGATGGAAATCCAGTTGAGATCGGTTTTGATTCGAGTAATTGCGAGCCTCGAGCCAGCCGGGTTCGAGTTATCGGGAGTCAACTGTATCCTTCACAACAACAAATATCGTTCTAATTGCTTTTCAGCGGACAGTTCTCCTAGTGTCAGTTTCAAACTAACTATCCGATTCATTTCGAATTGGAGGGGTAGACCAAAGTGCACATATGTTCTCACCCTTTCTGCAGCCATAAATCTCCACTCGCAGTGCGATGAAACTTTTCCACGTCTTGGGATGAATCCTGACGAACCGCGCAATAATCGGTGGGTTTAAAATGTTACCCACTTTTGTATTCCTGTCTCTATTGCCTGGAAATATCTAAAAGCGAAACATATAATTGCATTCTCATCTGAAACATTTCTTTACTTATCAATCATTATTTCTGCTATTTTCATCGTCTTACTATTTACAAGGAACGTAATTTATAAACTACGAACTTAAACGTATGAACATAACCCGAAGTCTTCCGAAGATTTCTTTTATTGAGTATGTAGAAGCTTTAAATGGACAACCGAAGATTGTGTGACGGCGTCCATAACAACTGAAAGTTACAGGTTATTTCAGACTGAGGTTTCCAAAGATCACCGAAAATGTCGGAGATATTCCGAAGGTTCACGAAGCTGGGGTAGTTTTAACTGGCTAATTTACGACACTGGTCAAGTTGGGGCCCAATACATTCCTGATGAATTTTATAAGTTTTTCCGCGGGCGGCTGATAGAGGAAGTCAGTGAAATTTAAGGATACATTACATCCATTTGGAAATCACTGGTGACACCTGCAATCTGGTTGGCACTCAGCAGTGCGATTTATTCATGAAACGTATCCTTTTTTTTGCTCTAAATCACATCTTTTTCCCAGCCAATAAGAATGGAACACTAAAACAAAACCAAGGATTGCTTAAAGTAACCAATCAAGTTGCATGAAAGCCGGTGCGATTTACTCACAAATCGCACTGTTTTTCGCGTTAAGGTTACTTCAAACCTTCGCGGGTGTCCTCCAATGAAAAATTCGTACGCGCGCTGTTTTGAAGGAAACCCTCACAAATTAAATATCAATAGAAAGGTTATAAAATCTAGAATTCGATAAAATTATATTCTTTTTTGCCGACTGCTTTCCTAAGGTGGTAGAAGCCGTTAACGCCAAAACGACCGACTAAAATTCCGGCTTATTAATCGGATATCAAATGCGATCGTTGATGCAAAATAATTGTGTAGTATAGTGTTAATCTGTACGGGTCCGCAAATGATCCCAGGACCGCAAATGATCCCGGACCTCAAATGATCCCCAAATTGAACCGCAAATGATCCCGGACCGGAAATGATCCCCATATTGGACCGCAAATGATCCCGATAAAAATATAAGGAATGGCATGGATTTATATCAGAGGAAGGTGACAACATGTACAAGTATATATTTTTCAACAAACTCGATCGTAGCCTTTTGTCACGCAACCTCCATAACCCTGAAATTCGAAATGCCCTGGTTTCCAAACGAAGCACGCGAATTGTAAACAGATATAAATATACCGCCTCTTATGCCTGGTCAGGATAAAAACACGTCACGTGAAGACGATCTATTGAATTATAAGTCTTAGAAAAACACATTCTTGTAAACATTCTCGAAATCCCGGTGGCGATAGTATCAAACATCTATCAAACATCTAACTCGTCAAAACGAAGTGCAAGCCTTGCCCTTGCTTGGTTATGGAGCTGAACTTCATAGCTATAGCTTGGAATTTTGGCTTCTTAGAATACTCAAGTAGTTATTTCCGAGGAATTAAAGCCAAAATACGACCAAGGAAAAATTACAAAATAAATTTGTTCAAATTTCCAGTGCTACACACTAGGTGTTTTACAGAGTGATGAAGCGTTCTAAGCTTGTGGGTCTACTCAGGTGACAGCGTCATCCTTAACAGTTGCTTCATGGTTAGATTTTAGTTTAAAACTTTAGACGAGTGGCATTAATGGCTGATAAAAGAGGGTGGTAAAGAGTATTTTTGTGACCCGTGATCGGCCCTTTTTATTTCCTGTGAAATGTGAAATAGCCATTTTGTTCCTCGTGAATCGTGATTTCCATAGTCACCGTGAACCGTGATTTTCCAAAACGTTCTCTTTTATTTTCCGTGAAGCGTGAAATGCCAATGTTGTATTTTTCGTGAATTGTGAAAGGGCTGCTTTATTTTCCGTGAAACGTGATCTATACTCCCCTTTACCACCCTCATAAAATGTGATTTAACTATAACACCGAAATATCAATCTCTAACAAAGGGGGATATGTAGCGTATGTTGCACTGATCATAATTGTACTGAGAATTGCAAAGAAATGAAAGCCAAGTCGTGTTTTGATGATTGAGTGGTGATATTCATAACATCATAGATAGCAACAAAATTTAGTCGAAAGTATGAAAAAAAAAAAAGGCAAGTTGTAAGCCATTATAATTATAAGATGGCTTTAATAAAAACATCGGTATTCACGTACGCCAATTCCCTATGCACACCATCCTACCATCCATGCCATTCCTTATTTTTTAGTCGAGATCATTTGCGGTCTCTATCGGGGATCATTTCCGGTCCGGGATCATTTGCGGTCCTGGGATCATTTGCGGACCCGTACAAATCACAAAGCATCAATCTCTAAAAGCGTGTCAGCATTTTCCTTTATTTTTATTTGTTATCTTTTTATAGATCTGTCAAGTTCCACTATCGAAAAATTCGCGTAACGTGTTGCGTTAGAGACCGTCACGAGAAAAGTATTTGAAATAAAAGAATTCGCCGACATATTTTTGTTCCGTATCAATCAGTGAATGTTCTGGCCAAATTTCAAGGAAAACCGTCGATTCTACATACCCTATTAGTTCATTTAAGGAGGAGGGATTCTCTCGTATAACGAGCGCAAGTTTTCGCCTTCTAGAGATTTATAAACATGTCACGCCTTCTCAGAGGGATATGTCAAGTCAAAATGCCGCCAGCCAATGAAATAACAGAACCCCTAGCGCTCACAGTAAGGAAAGTTGAGCTTCGCGGTAAAGCGATAGTGTTACAGTTACGTTTTGTGCGCGTAAGTTTTAGGCTGGTGGTCAACAATAAAGGGCAAAACGGAGAAAAGCGATGTGCAACAAAACAAAAAGAAACTGAGGAGCAATTGCCAAAGAGTGATTACAAAAAGGCACTCTTGACCGATATGAAATCTCAAATTGAAAGTATTTGATATTGGATCTCTGGACTGAGCCGTTTGCCGCGAAAAGGTCGCTGAGGAGTCCATGCCTTTTGGGGATTGTGACACCTTGACGGTTTATTAACTTTTATCAAAAAGCCTCTTTTTCTCAATAACTCGCGCGCGTTTTAATATTTTATTTTCATTTTTTGGAAAATGTTACTTTGAATAATGAACTTTAATTTGGTTGGAAAAAAGAAAATTTGGAAAAGGTAGTCCGCGAAGATTTGGAGTAACCTTAAATCGCATCTTTTTCTGATATGTAAAAACGTTTCCGATTCCACTTTTTTAATGAACCGGCAACTAGATCAATACAATATCGGCACTGATTAAATCCTTAATGGTATCCATAACAAAATTCTCGATCGTGACTAGTTCTTCGCACGTCAATTACGCGCGTTTCAATGGCTTCCTTCTCAGTATTTCCCGCATTTCTTAAAAGTTACCGCGCTACTATTTCGCGCAAAAGACGTTTTGAATTTCGAAATTTGTTATAAAAGCGATTTTAATTGTTACCAATTAAAATTAGTAATTAAACTTCGTGTCGTACAATTCAATAAATAACCGTGCAATTTCTGGTCTGAAATCATACTTGTGATTTCAAATCGAACTCGTGCTGCGCTACTCGTTCGATTTTGGAATCACGCGTATGATTTGAGACCAAAGCGTACTCCATCCAGTTTAATTACCATCATTAAAAGAATCAAATAAATTATACACACATGTGTCTAAGTAATATAATTCTCAACCAAGTAATACTCTCTATATAAATATATTACTTACATAGCCATTGTTGTATGACTCATAGCTCCCGCCTTCGACTCTAAAGGATAGCGAGTAACTGGTGGTCCACCAGTCGGCATTGTCTCGGCCCTGAGTTGCAACTCCGGTGACTTTGGTATTTTCTGCCAGGTCAAATTCGATCCACTCCCCTGTATTGGATGACTTGGGAGACCATCCACCGATAAAGCTTCCTTGAGTCACTAGACGCAACCTTGCTCTTTCTGGTCCATAATATGTGTTATATTGTGAAGAGGAGACGATTGCACTATCTGGAATCTGGTTCACGTGTTCTATTCCAAGAGCCGTCGCACAAACAATCTCTGGTTTCTCGAATCCTGAGCAAAAATATATCATGAAACAAACCTCAATCTTAGAGTAAATTATTTTTTGGAACATTTCAGATCAAATGGCATTAAAGGTACAATAAGATGCGTCTGTTGTCCATAGCAAGTGAGAGAGTGTAGCTTTAGCGGGGATGTTTATTATCAAGCCTTCGCCCTAAGAACCGCATCATTACTTATATTTGCCAAGCTAAGAGATCATGCTCTAGATCAACGTTTCTTTTATTTGCTTTTTTGATGTATATAGCCAGTTTCTGAAGCCACTTTTCACGAGCTGCCAGGAACAATAAAGAACGAGAGCGTTATGAAAATAAATAGTCCGTGTCATTTTTTTTATCCATTTCCGCAAGTTCTTCCAAAGCAATCGACATAAACTTAGCTTTGGAGTATTATTAAAGTGGTTGATGTAGACCTTTAAATTTACATATATTCCTTTATTGCACTAGCATGTGCTATGAGATACGATTTTCATTTTTAAGATGGCCTTTTAAAGATTTCTTGCCATCTGTAACACTTCCTAGGCTCTTATTGTGGATATCACGAAACATTTGATTCAATAACTTTTAAATAATACGTTGTATGTTCACAAAAGAAAAGCAAATGTGGGTTTTTAAAGTTATCTCGTCCTTACCTTCTCTGCAGCCATAGAATTCCGCCCGCAAGGAGATGTAGCTATGCCAAGTAATCGGGTTTATTCGGATAACTTTGGTTATAATCGGATTTTTAAGATCATGATTAACGACAGTGTGACGGTCAAGGTTACCAGCAAAAATCTGAAACAGAACAAAGCGAAAGTGATCCGACTGGACGATTTCAGTCTGCATGGGTGGGTTTTTGATTTGTTTTTCTTAATTTTATTCAAGAACCTTTTAAAGCACTCCTCCAGGTGGAGGGCGGGGCAACGAATTTTCATACGTCTAACAAAACAGCTGCACCTGAAGGTTAACCCCCAGCTTTTGCTAGCAGTGTAGAAGCCTACATATTTTGTGAATTTTTTTTTATGATTATCCAATGAGCGCTGTTCTCATAAACAAAATGATTAACCTTTTTACAGTGTAATAACGCTTGTCTGTCTTTTTGATGCCGAGAACCTTCTTTCGTAGTCATCAAACAAATGCGCAAACCAAAAATTTCAAGTATTTATGTTTTGAATGGTATACGCCCACTTTCACACACAATACTGCATGGCCAAAAAAGATGTCTCCTTTAGTTATATAATCCCTAACTCCATCTTTTCGTTAAAACTTCTACCAGGAACAGTTCTGCTCAGTTCTTGCTACCAGCTCTAATATGAACAAGAGCGACTCTCTTGGTATGCTTTATGGACTTGAGTTGCTACTTTTTTTTTTGTTTTTGTTTTTGTTTTTCTCTTTTAATTTGCGACGTTTTAGAATACTTATGTCCCTATCCTTTTACATACCACGAGGATGTAGAGACATCCCTTTCGAGCGTAGTCTCCTCTTGTATCCTACTCGACCACATGGGTGCCATCCTCTCCCCTCCCATCCCCAATTTTCCCAGTCACTTCAATGAAGGAGTTTTTTTTCTTTTCATCGAAGGCCGATTGTACGCCAGTTCATAGATAAAGTTCAAAATAGACGATATGACACAATAGGCGTAATTATTGCCATCACACGGTACGGTGAGAAAGTAGGAGTTGGTATTCACTGTTTAGATTGATAGATACCAGGGATTAATATTTTATCTAAATCGGGATTATTACGTCGGATACCTTCTTCACATTGTTTTCTTTGTAGTCTTCAAAGAAAACATCATCGTAGCTGAATGAGAGACTGTAGCTCGTCACCCACCAGGCCCCATCTTGCCTTCCTTGGGTAGCTAATCCGGTCACCTTTGCATAACTCCCAAAGTCGACTCCAAACCACTGAAATTTGTCATTCTTTGACGTGGCCCAAGCACCGTACTTCCCACTCTTTGCCTGGAAATATAACCTCCCATTTCCTGGACCCATAGAGTTAACATTGTAGGACGTGGAGGCGCTGAGAGCAGAATCCGGGATTTGGTTGTTTTGCATTCCCAGTATTTGCACGCATTTTTTGGTGATCGTTCCAGGAGTGAAACCTGACCGAGAAATGATACAAATAAAGGTAAGAATAGGATTTTCTTAATGTCCTCTTCAACATCAAATATGTCATTCAAGCGTCAAGGATATAGTGTTTCCTCTGTTGTTAGCATTCTCTGAATGAACATTTTCCATTTGGCCAGACACTATCCACAAAAAGTCTGCCTGGTCTTTCAAACCTGGAACTAATTCTGAACATCATAAAATACTAGATACTCCTTAAAAAACACGCAATAACTGAAATCCACTCAATACTTTTCGAAGAAATTAAAATCAAAGTATAAAACCATGTTGAGTTACATGGAATGTCAGTTCCGCTTTACCTAGGGAAAAATACATTCGTTCTCATCCATTTTCTCTTCTACAACCACGTAACGAAAAACAGAACAGCTCTCACAAATGATTGAAACTTAAGCAAACTCCTCTCCGTTCTCTCTCTTATCTCAACCCGGCAGTGTATGGAAACTCAATTTCTTTCACCAAAACCACTGACCAACCATACCTCTCATCTGATGAAAGCTCAGATGTAGCTCAAAGTTGTTTGATATTTAGGGCGATCTTTGTTCACCTCATCGTCTACATTTTGCATTGCGTCATTAGCTTACGACTTTGCACAAAGAAGGCATCATGTTAGATATGAAATTCTTAGATATTTGGGTGAAATATTTAGAGATATTTTGGCTTAAAAAAAATGCAAAAATTCTGTGTGGAAAAGCGTCAAAGAGCCTATACACTCTTTGTAAAATTTTGAGTTTTTCATCCCGTATCGGACAAAAAGTATGTAGGGAGTGGTAAGTAATAAATAGCGCTCAAATTCCTTGGGTGACCTAATCTTGATGTGACCTTTGAATATTTAGAAGTGATTTTCTCTAGCTCGATCAGGTAAAGGTGAATTGCTTATACTAACGAGGCAAATATTGTAAACAACGATTCCCCTATCATGAGGATTTGCACAGAGAAGAGGTAATCAGGGAGCGCAAGCTCACTAGAAGGAAATCAGTATTTCATGGGCTAAGACTAACAGGAGATATAATATTGCAACAAACGTACCTTCTTTACAGCCATACAATTCCACTCTCAAGGAGATGTGCCCTACCCAAGTCTTTGGGTGAATTCTTACAAATCGAGCTATAATTGGTGGATTTAGGATACGACCCTCTTTTGTCTTCCAGTCCTTATTTCCTGCGATCTCCTAAAAAACAACAAAAATTAAATCGAAAGAAAACGACGAGCCACGTAAGAAGATACAACAGCTCTTACGGGCACTAAACGTATCATCTTAAATACAATTTTTACTATAGAATTAGCGTAATTTCAATCAATTTTGAATTCTGTTATTTAGCTCGTTAGCTCGTGAGCTCAGAGCCAAAACGGGTCGCCCGAACAGTGTCTATCTGCAAGGTCATGGGTCGACTCCCGTCGATGACTCATAATTTTCCTGTTCCACGATTGCGGCATTATGTACACTTCATTTTTCACAACCTTTAATAAATGTTCATTCTTTCCAGAATTGTTCGTAATTAATACACACAGACTTAACAAACCCATACGGATTCTCAGACTTACTGATTAATTGCAATCAGTGCGACTATGACAATAAACTAACCTCTCCATTTTTGTAGGGCTGAAACTTTCCACCATTGCTGTAAGTCAGTGTGTACTTGGTCACCCACCAGTTGGTTTGGTCTCTTCCCCGAGTCGCGATCCTGGTGACCTTTGTTACCTTTCCTAAGTCTATCTGTAGCCATTGTCCAATATCAGCATGCTTTGGCGACCATCCACCGTAATAACTACCCTCTTTTATTTGGTCCAATCTGCTTCTTTCAGGTCCAGAGTATTGATTATAGTTTGACGTTGATTTTAATGCAGAGTCAGGAATGTCTCCACTTTCCATGCCCAGCGCTTCTGCGCAGACGATCTTTGGTGGTTCGAAACCTATAAACGTAACAAACAATAGAACATCTTGACGGTAACCCAATTTTAATGTTACAGTACTGTTCTAAGAAATTGGCAACGTTATAATTTACACGTCTTATCGTCTTGAACTCTGACTAGGTATACCAGTCGAGAGTAAGTCTAGAGGATTGAGCATAGGGGTTATAGCCCCATCCCGTTAAGAATTCCTTGTTACGAAAACCAACGCTAAAGTAGCAATCATGATTGTTGGTTACGAGGAGATACCGGCCGGGGTATTGGAGAGATGAGGGATTGCAGCCAACCCAGCAAGGACCTGACATCTTGTCAGTGGATTCCTTGAAGCCAAGATGAAAGACCAGAATAGCTTGCTGAAATGTGACAACTTTGTGCAAGATCTGCGAGCGCGCCAGGTGGTTAGAGTGTTCTATAACTATGACCTCGTAATACTTGGAGTCTGTGAAGCGCGATGGACAAGAACTTGCATCCGGGCAGAGCATACTTTATTCTAGTAGATGAATGATCAACATACAGAAGTAGTGGCCGTGATCATGAGCTGGACGATGGAAACGATAGTCATCAAATCGAAATCATCTGACTTGAGATTTCTCAAGGCTCAAATCAACTGAAGAAACATAGGAGGCAGACAAGGATGCCTTTTATGATCAGGTGTATGCACATTACCTGCTCATGGTGGTGGGAGACCTTAATGCCAGACCGGGAAGCAACAACAGTGACGGTGAGAGTACCGGTGTAATGAGGTAACACGGCGTAAGTAACAGCAATAATAATCGAGAGAGACTACGTTTCTTTTAGGGAGAAAACAAAATGGTTGGAGGAGGAACCCTTTTCCAACATAAGGACATCCACAAGATGACGTGGACTCCACCCACTAGAACCACCAAAAGTCAGATACATCATGTCTCATTCTGATCACAAGAAAGTGAAGGGGCTCCTTACGAGATGTTGTAGACCACAGATACAGTCATTGAACATAATCTTGCAACAGGAGCAGATCAATTCTGGTAAACAGGGAGACGACCAGACTTAGATGGGAGCTGAAGAATCGTTGTGCATCAGCGCTAGCTCCTTAGTTTGCAATTAAGAGTGGAAAGGTAGCTGGAGCAGACGAAGTCTCATCAGAAATACTCAAGGCTGAAGAAAATGAAACACCGCGGCTTTTGACGAACATATTCAGAGAAATGCAGGAAACAAACCGATTTCCGGGGCATGATAGACGGGACTTATCGTCATATTGCCTGTAAGAAGAGTATATACGAACTAGAGAGGCACCACTGTTCTCTCCATTACCAAAAATACGGCAGCAACAGGTGGGTTTTTGCCTTGGACGCTCGTGCACTGTCCACATTTTCGCTCTGAGGTAAGTCCCAGGAGAGTGCGAGGAAATGGAATTTCCCCCTTTTATGATAACTGCGTTAATTTCGAGAAGGTGTTTTACAGCATCCACCGAGATTCCTTGTGGAAGATTTTGAAGCACTATCGAATCCCATCACAGCTGGTAAGAGTAATCAACATGCTTTAAAGTGACTTAAAGTCCCAGGTGATCTGTAACGGCGTGCTGACAGACACTGTCAGCGTAACCACTGGCGTCAAACAGGATGCAGTCTCTCCATCTTTCTGTTTATACTGGGGATCGACTGGATATTGAAGCGAGCGACTAGTAGAGGAAGAAGAGGGATCAGATGGACGTGACTAGAGTAGCTAGTGGAAGACCTCGAGTACGCTGATGATATTGCGCTGCTCTCCTACCGATACCAGGACAAGCAGCCAAAGATCGACACCATGGCAACTTTAACAGGGAACATAAGTCTCAATATCAGTACCAAGAAGACCGGGCACTTGCGAATAAACAGCAGTGTCAGGGAATCCATCTCGTAGAACTAGGAAGTAGTCGAAGAGATTGAACATTTTACCTATCTAGGATCCAAGGCCTCAACAAGCGGGGACTGAGGAGAAGAGTTCCAACCTCTGATTTCAAAGGCAAGCAAGAACTTTCCCTCCCTTTGGAGAACGAGGAAATCCAGTAGCTTCGACCAGACAACCAAGATCCGACTCCTCGACAGCCATCTGACCAGAAGTCTTCCGGATCAGATGTCTCCACATATTTTGGCTGAGAACCATGTCAAACTACGAAGTTTGCAGAAAAGCAGGAAAACGAACCCATCATACAGAAAGGAAATTGAAGGAGATAGAGATGGATTGATCATGTCCTTCGCATGCCACCGACAGTTCCACCGAGAGTTGCCCTCAGATGAACCCCTGATGACCGCAGGCGGAGAGGCCGAATGAAAGGAGTCTTGAGGAGGACAGTGGAGAAAGATAAAAGACAGTGGTTGGGCATGGGTTCACTTGAAACGACGAGCAGCTGACCGAAATCAGTGGCCATTTCCAGAAGTCCTTGAATGCACCTTTGCACATTGTGAACTAGTCATCAAGGTTCTACTGAGAGCCTATTACGCTGGCAAAGGTGAACGCTAAGGAAAACACATTTCATGAAAATAAGATCATTCAAGATAATATTACTCCAGTAGAGTACCTTCTCTGCAACCGTAAATTTCAGCTCTCATGGAGATGTGCCCATGCCATGATTTTGGATTAATCCGGAAATACCGGGTTATAACTGGCTTATGCAATACGTTCCTTACTACTGTGTATTGGTCCGAGTTGGCAGTAAAGACCTGAAGGAAAAACAAACAAACAAAATCTTAGGCTAAATGTTCTCACCCAAACCGGAATTCAACCTGAAATTACAGCTCACGACAAACGCCCTTGTCGCCTTTCTTCAGATAGATAGGTAAGTCATGGTTGCATTTTACCACTACAATAATTACACAAGTACAACCTTACATCTAATTCATTACTTTAAAACAGCTGCTCCCTTACAATCGAAAAATAATAGAAACAAATTATCTCGCACTGCGTTTTAGAATTGACCTGAAACATAACGCCTCATTTTAAATATGTATTCCCAATATTTGTACCTGTGTAATGCCGTGTTCATTCTTAACAGTTTCCCAGAAAACTTCATCATAGCTGAATGAAAGAGTGTAGGTTTCCACGTATTGATCGGCATCTTGTCTTCCTTGTGTTGCCACGGCCGAGATTTTTGTCCAGCTTCCGAGATCAAGTTGAAGCCACTGGAATTCATTGTTAGTTCCTGCAGCCCAACTTCCGTACTTACCGCTACCAGCAGAAAGAAAATGGAGCCTACCAATGTACGGAGCAAAACTGATTGCATTGCTTGAGCTCGAGGCTGTAATAGCAGAGTCTGGTATTTGAAGGTTTTGCATTCCAAGGGCCACCATGCACTCTGGAAGTTTGGGCGCGGGATAACCTTCATGTACATAATTCAAATATCAAAGGTAAATATGTAAATGTAAATAGATATGTAAATATAATAGCTGAGGTGGAAGTGCAGTAAATCACTTCTAAGTGCATTAATTACAAAATTTTCAGAGTGAAGATTGTCCGGTTATGGCTCTTGGTTGCAATTTGAACAAAGCTTAATTTATATAAGATAAATGTATACCTGGTGGTTCTCTTAATGTACTCATACTTTTATGTCAATCTACCGACCAAGTTATCGCAGCATGAAATCCTAAATTTACGAATCTTTAACTTTTGCGTAAAGAACCGTAAATATAAGGCCTCTTCTTTACGGACAAGTTCCGTGTTCCGCGCGTAAATTCAGAGAACGCGTAAAGATTGCGTACGTATCAAGAAAACCGGCTCAACATTGATAACAACAGGCATTGTTTTTAGACCTAAAATTGGTCTTATATGGCCATTTTGAAACAATGGCGGTATAAGCCTCTAAATGCCCGCGGGAGTTTTTGAAATTTCCGATTACCATACGAGCGCGAAATTTAAACGATGAGAGCGACCAAATCAGGAAGACAAATTCTCCCGAGGGTACATGGTACTGGTATAATCCTGTCAGTGCAAATAGTTGCGTTGGGGTAGCGGTTGCACACATGTATTTAAAAGTGAAAGTAAAAGCTGCCGACAAGTAAGGCATGTTTTTGCTTTAAAATTGCTCTAACCTGGTAAACTCAAAACACGTGGGAGTGAAAGTGAAGTTCGCATTTGGCTAGATTGCGAACAGGCTCTCTTTCGCTCTAAAACTCATAAGATCAGTGTAGGATGAACGCAAAAATAGCGAGCGCGATAATCGAGCGGCAAAACCTCTCGTCTCGCGCTCCCGCCGTTTCCGTGTTCGACCCACGGATTGAAAAGCAGGAGGAGAGACAGCTTTTAGTCGAGCATTCGGCCAGAGATCAATAGCTCTTAACAGCGCTTCGAAGCTCGCGCATCTTTCCTCGCCGACCAACTGATGTCCACAGTGATTTCCAGCGGAAAGAAACCAGGGAACAAATATCCCACTAATTAAAATTACAGACGCGATGTTTTGGGTAGCGTTTCTCCGCTCTTTAATAATTTTCGCCTTACTCTCAACGTATTTTTTGTGAATCACGATTCCACCGTTCTAGATTTGTTTACTAAAATTGAGATCATTCAAGTGCAGCTTAATTGTTGTGCCGAAATTTTCCGAACAACGGCGGCGATTTCGGCTTGGCTTCGGACGAAGTTCCTCAGGGTTACCAAGAACAAAAGGCTATTCATTTTTGCTCAAAGTGAGATGTTGAGATAGACCATTTCTTGATACGTAAAGGATGTTAAATGTTTGTAATGGATGAGGATCTAGATGGATATGATTCACCACTTTCTATTTAAAGAAATACTCAAAGAAATGAAATAATTGTCTTATCCATCTTCAGTAGAAATACCGAATTATTTTGACCTGTTTCGTTTTGCGCACTTTACGCGTCTCTAACATTCTCTACGCATCTTTACACAATGTTCTTTACGGACCTTTAAGTTTCTTTACGCCGATCGATCTTTACACGCCTTTATGGAATACGTAAAGGTATCAAAAACGCACCTTTACGGTTCTTTTCGGAACGCGTTTTAGGTATCAGTGTTTTTATGCACCTTTCAAACGAAACTGTTGTAAGAGAGGATAATCATCGTTTGTTGGTTGTAGTTTCTACTGACATCACCGTTCTCAAAATTTTAAAAGCGTGAAGACATTGTATACCGATTGACGAATCAAGTGGAGCCGTAGCTTCAAGCAGTCTCTCTTTCCTCGAAAATCCGCGGGAAAGAACGCAAAACGAGTAACGTAAGCGTCCGAGCGTGACTGTGAGCGTGACGTGCGAACAGCGATGCCGTGAGCCACAGTTTTGACCACTTCCCTTGGTTGTTTTGCGTTCCGCGGAAAAGAGAGTACCAATCAGCGGTTTTCCACATTAGGTACCAGGTTCTCTCGGTTTTCGCGCCATTTCTATTCTCTGGCGTCCTTTTGAAGGTGTGAAAATGTCGAAGTACTAAAGGAATGTCGAAGGACTAAAGGAACCGCGAAAGTGGAACTCTGGCTTACTTTATGTGTATTTATGACTACATGCATGTAAAGGGCCGTAGAGTTTCTAAGATTTTTGAAAATGAATTTTTACAAGAGGTAGTGAAAAGTTATTGGTTAGCAAAATTTGATTTGTTTCTAGCGAGTTGGCCGTTAAGAGTGCCTGCCTGTAAAAATCAGACAAATTCTTAATTTCGCGGCAAGGGTCGAAAATTCGATTTCGCTCATATTCTTATGGTAGATAGGCTAGGGCATGACAAAAACTACTGGATAGTTTTTTGGCAAAATATCCTTTTATTTCAAAGAAATATGCAAATTACCAAATTCCGTTAAAATCGTCATTTAACGCACCATTTTATTAAGCAAGTTTGAGAGCCTCGCATGCAAAACCACATCATTCTTCCGTCTTTAAAACACTCAAATATTTTTGTGCAATGTTGAAATGTGTACTGGGTTGATTTTAGGAAATGTTGCGTTGTCTTTTTGCGTGCAAAATAATTAAATTTCGAAGACATGTATTTCATTCACTTAAAAGTACTTCGTGAATATAATTAATTTTCACTTTGTGCGAAACCTTCAAATGGATCAAGCTTCTGGTGGTTGAATCACAGAAGGATGGTCTACAGATTCCTGTAAAAATTTCTTTGGGCAAATGATTGTGAGCGACGCGAGAGCTTTTCAAAGTACGTCAAAAATGCAAATATTTGACCATCCGTCGTCAAATTTCAATTTACGGGTTAGACGTATATGTTAGCATGTGCCACACGACTTGACCTATAATAAGTTGAAATAGACACAGAGCTGATAATTTCGAAATGTTCTAACCTTATTTGTTGTAAAAGGCAGGTCCAAAGCCGATTTGACGTGCTTCTAGTCGATCTCTCACCATTCGTTGCGCCCACATAAAGCAGAAGTTTGCTTTTGTTTACACAAGGTTAACGTCCGATGTACATCGCCTACTGTCAACCTATTATTGGTCGAATACTATGAATCTGTGACCATCTTTCTGCGCTTATGAACATCACTGCATCTAAAACGGCTGAGTCATTTGTAGATAGTTGCTTGCTTTACGCTTCGCCAAAATATTGCGTTTGATCGATTGCTGACCATTGCTGATAAGCGTGTCGGCGCAGCACAATCTTACAGCCGTTATTTGTTCGTCACGCAATGCTGTCACGGCATATGCTGCACATTTTGATCTGTTTTGTATAGAGTACTCTCAGGATAAGTGAAACAATTTAATCATTGTTCATCTGTTTGTTCATATATATAATAATATGTGTATATTTATATAATCGTGTTCTATAGTGTATGTGGCGTCGGTCCAAAGCACGTTTGTTGTACGTTCTGACGTTTCAGACAACAGTTGATAAAGCTAGTGCCTGTACTCACTAGAATTTTAAGAAAATCGCCATAAACAAATTATAGATCAATGAAGCAAGAACTAGCTGAAATAAAAATAGGAAATCACAACATGTCTAATTCGTGAGAAAAACAGACTAGATTTAATTAGTAATTACGTGAGTAAATAGCCCTGGCCATGCTATTTTATTTGACGTATTTTGTTTGCTTAGTGGCGAGGCATTGGTATGTAACAGAAAATAGTGGACTGTTGTCAGTACAGTCCAAAATTATCGTCAGTAAAATATTGTAAATAAAACACCTATTGACCGGTTACCACCGCCACCACCATTTGGTCGTTCCGATAAGGGTTTCATTATTGTCTTTACCCCTATTAAGCGGCCACCCAAAATTTAAGAACTTTGTTTTGGAAAGGGCGATGGCAATAAGAGTCTGAAATTGAAGGTGCATGACGAGTGATAATTCAGACACACGTCTATCATGATTGTCTTGAATTGACTCCATGTTCACCAAGAAATTTATAGCCCGACAGTGAAAAATTAAATATTCAAGGTACACCAACCTCTATTTAAGCGGCTAGCGCAATTAAGCGGTCACCACCCATTTCCCAGAGGGTAGCCCATTGTATTACATGTAAACCAAAAATAATTGCATAGCGCGAAAAGGACCTAGGAATGTAGGTAGCGGTGGTCGAGTAAAAGATAACAACAGGGGCAATGGTAAACTATTCATTCTTTTCATTTCTTAATTCAATCTCTTCCTACTCAACACGATTGTGTGCTCCCAATAATTCCAAGCCATACGGAGCCTTACGTATTAGGATAGAAATTGTCCTACCCCTACCCCCTAAAATGGGATGACAGCATTGTGTGACCAACAAGGAACCGCTGCAAGCAAGGATTCAAGCCATCAAACCATGATGATCAAACGTAATATTTTGGTGTAGTGCAAAGCAAACAACTATTTACAAATGACTTAGCCGTTTTTGACTTAGATGCAGTGGTGATCATATGTGTCGAAAGAGGGTCACAGATTCATGGTATTCGACCGTTACATAAGTTGACAGTTGGCGATGTACATCGGACGTTATGTAAACAAAAGCAAACTTCTGCTTTATGTGCGACGAATGGTGAGAGAAACACGTCAAATCGGCTTTGGACCTGCCTTTTACAGCAAATGAGGTTAGAGCATTTCGAAATTATCAGCTCTGTGTCTATTTCAACTTAACATAGGTCAAGTCATGTGGCGCATGCTAACATATACGTCTAACCCGTAAATTGAAATTTGACGACGGATGGTCAAATATTTGCATTTTTGACGTACTTTGAAAAGCTCTCGCGTCGCTCACAATCATTTGCCCAAAGAAATTTTTACAGGAATCTGTAGACCATCCTTCTGTGATTCAACCACCAGAAGCTTGATCCATTTGAAGGTTTCGCACAAAGTGAAAATTAATTATATTCACGAAGTACTTTTAAGTGAATGAAATACATGTCTTCGAAATTTAATTATTTTGCACGCAAAAAGACAACGCAACATTTCCTAAAATCAACCCAGTACACATTTCAACATTGCACAAAAATATTTGAGTGTTTTAAAGACGGAAGAATGATGTGGTTTTGCATGCGAGGCTCTCAAACTTGTGTAATAAAATGGTGCGTTAAATGACGATTTTAACGGAATTTGGTAATTTGCATATTTCTTTGAAATAAAAGGATATTTTGCCAAAAAAACTATCCAGTAGTTTTAGTCATGCCCTAGCCTATCTACCATGAAAATATGAGCGAAATTGAATTTTCGACCCTTGCCGAGTTATTTTCCATTGTTACGGACAGGGACTCTTAAGTTTAAAAGTCAATCTCAAGCCCTGTACCATAACTTTGCTACAGTCAAAATACTCACTATATTCCTCCTAAATTAAGGTGAATTGATGACATCGTTATTGCAAATTTAATAGCCAAGTTTGCTCTTTAAATGAACAGTCGAAATTTCAAAACAATACTCAATCCTATACTCAAAGTTTGATTGGATAAATCAAAGTTTGAGTATTGAATCGGGTCTTTTTTTAATTTTAGACTTTTCATTTGAAGAGCACATTATCAGCGAAATGAGTGATGACGTAAAATTTGCAGTGAGAAATTCATTAATTCGTTGAGAGGAGCATGCAGAGTTCATGTAATTTGGTTGCACATTTCATTTTAAAGGTATTTTTTTCTCTTAGTTTTAGCAGCAACTGTGCCTATTTTGTAGTTTTAATCAAAGCCTCAGTAGCAATCCATGTACTTTTCTATTCATGTACATCCATTTTTGCTTCGATCAGTGTTTTCCTTCAATCAAGGTTGATACATATAAGTTACATTTTTGCGTGTGTAGGCAAAGATCTGTTAATAGACATAGGCTTCTAAGATGATAGGTATTGTTAATAGTTATTATCTACTAAAATGATGCGATTTTTTCACCTGAAGATAAATGTAATGACTTCTCAGAAGTCAAAAATCAATTACCAGGTATGGTTACTTATTAATCTCTTTCACATTTACATTTCCCCGCTGTTGTTGTACTCTGTATCGTTATTTGAAAACTAAGGATACATGTAGGTCACGTGAAGAGGTAATGCTAGCTTCACGACAATATATTTTAATTTATAGCGAATATTTATATTTATAATACTTTTGTTTTTCATTTCTTATCCTGTGTGTATTATAAGTCTTTCGTCGTTTGAACCGCTAGCTAAGTTAATTTGAAATGACAAAGAATTGTGAAAAAATAAATTGCAAGATATTAAAAGCGTGTTGTTGTGCCTGGGTCGGTCCTTGGAAGGTATGTTCGTAAATTATAGCCCAAAATTACGATAGTTTTAATAACGCGTAAAGATCGTCTTTCGGTGATCGTTTTACGGAGGTGTAAAATTTCGTAAACGTCAATACGACTTTTCGCAACGCGCTTAAAGATATGTTGACGTGAACTCGCATTTGTTATAGTCTGATCAGGAAAAAAGAGAAATTTGCGAAAAATTCAGACATCTGCAAAATGGCCAATGGACATGCAAATACTGTCCATTTACGATAGTTTAATAACGCGTAAAGATCGCTTTTCTGGTCGCTTTTCAGTCGCCGTAAAATATCGTAAAGAATCTATATGCTACTTTTTATGATGCGCGTAAAGATATATGGGTTATTGACCAAGTGTGAGGACAAGATGGCTGGATATTGGCCAAGTTCTTTTTTTTTTTTTTTTTTTTTGCGTGTTTATGGACCGACACGGAATCGAGGTTCATAAACACGCAGAAAAAGAACGAGGCCAATATCCAGCCATCTTGACCGAACAAGCTTGGTCAATAAAGGATTTGTTATGTGGCTTTCAGGGAAATTTTTCTTGCGGGACACGGCGGGTAGTCCCGAGCGGGTAAGATGGAGCTAGATGGTAGCCAATCACAGCGCAGGATTTGATTCATATGCCCGCTCACGAAGCTAGCCATATAATAAAGCGTTTTATAGTCTCTCCGTAATCTTACGAACTATCGTTTTCAATTAATGCGTAAAGACGTTCTTTACGAAAGTGCAAAGAGTTTCGTAAAGACGCGTAAAGAGGATCTTAACGCATTCTTTACGACATCTTTCCGGATTCGTAAATTTAAAATTTCATGCTGTCTATTTTGCTAATTATTTTAAATTCAAACCATACCTAGTCATAACAGCTATCCAGCCTCAAACATACATATTGATTATAAAAGGACAAATTATGTTTTTTTTTTTTTTTTGGAACAAGTTTCCTGAGGAACTAAAACTATTTAAATTGTTTATTTAAATTCTACGAACGTTTACTTACAAAATAATATGTATTCTTAAATTATAATTGCCTTAGGACAAGAAGCCTATGTGAGTATTAAAATTAAGTAATCCATCGGTCATGTTAGAAATCCTCATTATAGAGCTTCCTAAGATCTCCAGCCACTATATTATTTACATTGTTATATTATGTAGCAGATCTATGACAATTTGTGTCAATAGATATAGCGGTCAATTAAAAAAAATTCCTTGATTCAAAACTTTAGATTTGTTTTGTAATTTTGTACAACAAATGACCGAATGTTCCATTCTAAACCCTTTTCATGAGAATGAAATGTTCTGGATATATACGCCAACCGGGCTTACTTGCACTTTTGCAGATGAACTTGGAGATATGAGGAGGCGTTTATTGTCCAGCCGAAGAATTTACGCGAGATTAAGGTTACTTCCCACCTTCAAGGGCACAAAAAATCGTTTTTTCTTTTATTTGACAAAATTTAAGTCGGTCATTTTATCTACAGTTTACAAAAGAAAAATGGTAAAAATCTCAAAAAGAGCCCGAGTTATTTAGAAAAAAAAACGTATTTTCAAATAAAGTTATTAAACCAGGAAGGTGTCATAATCGCTTAAATCGACGAAACCGCCAAGGGATATTTTCACGGCAAACGCTTATCGTGGAGTTCGTGATTCACGTTATTTGGTATTGTTTATATCGCGCATTTGTTCTTTTGCCTTTGGCTATTTTGCCCGTTTTAGTGTCTTTCTCTTCAGTGCGATAGCGAGATAGAGAGCGTGTTACAATGCGATGCTTTTCCCGGTAAATCTTGATCACCATTGTCATTGACGGTGGGAGGTCCTGTTGTTCCATTGGTTTGCGTTTTCATAAGGCGAGATAATCTCCTGGCGTGGCTCGAGTTGTTTACGAACCTTTTTGAGCTAAAATCTCGCATTTGGTTTTGGGAGGAATACATCCACTTTGAGCGAATTTATAGGGTATTCAGATTTGATGGATTTTAGTGAAATTTCGCCAGAACATTTCAGGAATAATGGCAAAAGAAAGTGTGTCGGGAAATTTGGATATTTAACATATTTTTCCCGTAGCGTCCATTTACGCAACACGCATATTTTTAGCTACTCAAACACTAGATGCGGACATCTAAACAACCAATCAGAATATCAAAAAAGCCCAACACAATTTTGTTGATTGACGCCTTGTGAGAACGACTGTGCAGCCATTTTGTTCGAGTGGCGGCATCCGATAGCTGATAAATTCAATAGAAGAAACTTCGGTCGTTTCACGCCTTAGCGGCTCCTGAAAATCGCTAAAATTGTATTTTTATCGTAAACTACATTTATTAAGCTTTCTTCTGATATATAGTTTGTTGGGGTTTTATTGGAACTGGCGCGTACGAATTTTCTCCCGAAGGACCACCACGAAGGTTTGAAGTAACCTTACGTGGTGACAGTTGAAACTTAACAGCAATACTTCACACACCTTCAGTGCAGCCATACAATTCCACTCTCAATGACGGGTATCCTTGGAATGTTTTAACGTTGATCTTGATAAATCGGGCAATGATTGGAGGATCAAGGATCCGGCCCTCTGAATTACGGTGGTCTGTGTTTCCTTGTAGAACCTTCAAGAAACTTTAATCTCTTAAAAATACCCCTTAAAAGATGTTTGACCTCTGATTGATATTAAATATCCATTTATGCATTCAGCATATTCAATTAAACTTATTAAAACAGATTAAGGTGGCTCCATAGGGTAATCATTTATGACGTTGCGCGAGCTAGTGTTATGTTTTGAATGGTGTTTTTGCATTTGTTTTTACACCCAGTCCTTTAACACTTATTGAATGTAATAAGCAATGATGATATGTTGATTTACTATCATCTCTCTTAAAATCTTGGCTTTTAATGTTGAATAATAAATGACCAAACAAATGCGTTGTTTACAGTTTTTAGGGCTTTATTTGTGATTTTCTTGAATTTCCTTCGGCCAAATTTTCCAAAATTTTTACGGTACATTGAATACGGCGGGAT
>NC_138150.1:4852500-4972500 GCF_964199315.1 Orbicella franksi
ACGAAAATACAAATGACAAGTGGGAGATTCCATGGTATACCACGAGAGAACGTTGCATAACTATTTTATACAATTCCGTAGAAAATACAGTGACCGTCCGTTACAAGCAATGCGACATACGCGCGGTGCATGATGGGACGGTTGGATTTAATGCCGTGGAACATACATCGGTTTTCCAGTATTCTGATTGGTAGTATTTTATATGACAAGTAACGATATGTATACGACTAGCAAGGTGGTCATAATACCACGAGATCGATGGCTATTGTTTTATTCCGCGTTCGAAGTTTATGAAGTGAACTGATTTGTTTTGAGTTATTTAAAGCAAAGAAAGAAATGATTTGAGAGGACCGGACTTGAAATAAACAATCCAGAACTTGATTTCTCATACAGGAAAATAAAGCAACAGACTTTATGATAAAGAGGCTCGATGTACAGCCAAACTAGTGATATACAGGATTTAATCCACAATCAAAACTCACGAGAGCATTGTTCTTTTCAGTCTACATGTGCACTCCAAATCCGAACCTATCTTTCCTTTTCGAAGTATCAACATATAGCTGTCGGTCTGTATGATTTTTTTTCTCCAGATCTTCGAGTCCTAGTTATTTTAAAATTATTAACTCTCTAAGCTCACTCACACCTCCCATGGCGCGATGACGTCCTGCAATGTCCTCTTATCAGTCAGCAAGCGTAAATAACAGATTGTAGGGACTAGATGGTCATCAAGAACATAGAAAGTTATTCCCTCTTGTGAGGAAGTTTTCTCTCTGAAACTGTTAACTCAATACAATAAACACGTACCTTGGCGTCCTCTCCTTCTTCTTTATATTCCTTGTAAAACACACCATCGTAACCGTAAGCGAGCTTGTACTTTGTAACCCAGTTACCTCCGTTTAGTCTCCCCTGGGTGCATACCCTTGTGACTTTGGTCCAGTCTCCAAGCGCAACTTGAAACCATTGGTCATAGTTGTTTGTACCCGCTAGCCAGCTTCCAGAGCCGCGAGAGCCGCCCTGATTGTAAAGCCGACCCTGATCAGCTCGGTAGCTGCTATACACGCTAGATGCCGTTATCGCAGAATCAGGAATTTTGTCATTTTCCATTCCCAGACCAGCCATGCAAGTGGGAGGCTTAGGAGTTGAAAAACCTTAAAAAACCGAAACAAAAAAAATTGAGAATAACTTAAAAATGTAACTTAAGAGTAAATTATTAAAACTATTAATTTTATGACAGTTGGAGAGCCACTAGGCTTGATTAGCTTTCGACAACAACAACACCGACAAACATTATGTTCTGTCCCATATATATCCATTTCGCCGTTGATAACAAACTAGCCTATCCGAAGATGTTTTTACTTTTTTCATTTTGTTACCCCAGCTCCCCACCCCCTTGAGTTTTGCTCGTTCTGACCTTCATGGTTAACAATTTGCTTGTGACAGTAGGCGAACTCGACAAAATAGAGGCTTTGTGGACAGCATTATCACAAACCTGCCATTTTAACAAACGTAATTTTGCAGCAAATTTAACTGAACAAGAACACAATTTTCTTTTCCATTTACTTGACGGCAATTCCTCCCATCAAGTGTATCTTGTAAGTACGATAGTATACCATTCTAATAAGCAGTTAGGAAGTAAACAACAAACAACTGAATCCAACCAGCATATTTCATTACACAATATATACAAGAATGACTGAAAAATTTTACATTTACAACAAAAATGTATTCAAGTAAATGCATGTCCTCATCCAGCTCACCTGAATAGCATCCATACAATTCAAACCTCATGGAGATATGACTGTACCACGCAACTGGATGAATTCGAATAATGCGAGCAATAATTGGCTCCTCCAAGGTATTGATTACTTCATGGGTGTAGTCCTTGTTAGCGACATATTTCTGAAAATGCAAAAGTTTATTTACTGCCATCTTACTGGAATAGACAACAACAGACATGAAATAGCAATATGTTACAAGGTGTAATTCCGAGAGATCAGATTGGTTCTTTCCACGGAAACGGTCATAAGTTGTGTATTTTTTGCCTTCGAAAAATAAATAAATTCAAGGCCCCCGTGCCATATAATACACTACTTACTGACTAGCTTGCGATAACCGTACTACAGAATATTGTCCCTCGGTCGCTATGGTCGGTCCGTACTGCCACGACCTCGGCCAATATTTTCCGGTACGGTCCTCACGCTCGGTTAGTAAGAGTTTATTTTTTTATTATTATTATTATTATTATTATTATTTTATTTACTTGCTTATTTATTGACATATTATTTTTTTGCCAAAAGTAAGCTTTGAGAAATTATTTAATTTATTCTGATATCAACAGAATAAATTATAATAATCTTCTCAAGCCTTTCCAGTTTGTTAAGGAGTGGAAGAGGTATATAGTGAAAGAGACGCATTAATTGTCGTTTCCTAAGGTTGTTGGTACGATTATGAGGATATACTGCCCACATGAATTTTTAGACCAAGATCATTCGACTTGAGAACTTGAGATACATCCCAACTGTTCACACTTGATGGATAACTTGAAAATACAAATTAAAGAAGAATGAAAATTTGATTTAAGGCAGACTTTTGATTTATAAGCAACAGACATCTTCATGTGCTTCATAAATAATTTTTATATATTACAAACAAAACTGTCTTGAGAAAGTCAAGTGCTGGAAAATGTCCTTTGACCGGAAGTGAACTGCTTTACTATGTCTGCAATGATGACTACAGCGGGTCCATGGTTATCACATTAAAATTTAGGTTTTATTAATGCATAAATAAGTTCTTACCCGTGGTTCATTGTAATGCTTGAGTAGCTGAAACTGAAAGTATCCCCCATCTATGCTGTACGACACCATGTACTCGGTCACCCACTGTGATACATGATAGCGGCCCTGAGTTCCGATTTTGGTCACTTTAGCCACCTTTCCATGTCCAAAGTCCACCTCAACCCACTGCCCCTTGTTGTTGGCTGCGGCAATGTACGAAGTGGGTTTGTTAAGCCTTCCTTGGCTGGCTGCATAAGATGGGCTATTGGCATACTGACAAAAGCAAGTAATGTAACAAATAAATGAGTTGAATCGACTCTTTACATCCCTTTTTTTTTTTTATATATTTCTTTCTTTAGTTTTCTTGCATAAATAAAAATTAATCTGCTAATTATAAGTTATTTCGAGTAAGTTACTCCCAATTATGTTTGCAATTCAGTTTCTTGTGTACACTACTTGTTGATCAAAAATTACAAAGCTGTCGTCGTTGTTGTGATCGTTCTTGTTCCTGTCATGGAGTACTGTGGAGGTTGCCGTTTTATCTTTGTATATATACTTGGTACATACCACTGAGGCAGCTGATAATGCGGAGTTTGGGATTTGATTATTTTCCATTCCCATCGGAGAGTCACAATCTGCAATATTGAAGATCCACCAGGCATGCGTTTAGTCTCTTTTAAAAATAAAGCAAGGTCTTAAAACGAAAAATACTCTGCAACAAGATAACATCAATCATACAACACCGTCGGTTAAAGATCAGGCCCAGGTTGTTGGAAAGGTGTATAACGCTATCCACCGGATAAATCACCATCCAACGGATAGCATGGTTTGTTTTGTTAACACTTATCCACTGGATAGCGATTTATCCGGTGGATAGCGTTATCCAGCCTTTGAACAACTGGGGCCAGAACACCTTTAAAGATGACAATCCTAAGAACACTGTACTGGTATATCTCAAGTTAACAGTTTTATATTTACGATATTGAAAAATATTGTTTTGCAATCCACCTTGAAATCTATAGATTAGAGGACCGATTGTGATAATTAGTGCTTTCCGTTGTACGGTTCTTTTTACTGATGAACTCTTAGAATATCGTTTTAAGGAGTTGGATAATCGCTAGTTTAATTTTCGACTGCATGAGCAAAATAGTACATAACATTGACGTTCAAAAATATTTAGAAGCAAGCAATTAAATGCATGCTCCTCTATCTAGGGATAGCTATATATCGTATGGTAATTTTAAACGACGAAAGACAGGTGATACAGTTTTCTAACAGCAGGTTTTTTTCCAACGTTATGGAAAAATCAGTTAGACGTGAAACATGGTTATGAATTGAAAAAGGTAAAATAGGGTAAAGTGTACATACGAACCAAGTGGCTCATCAGGCCGGAGCTTAACCTGAATAACCCGATTACTGTAGTATGAAGCGACTACTAGGCATATTTCTACCCCCCCCCCCCCCCCCTTGGTCGGGATGCTAGGCAATTACAGGGTTAACCTCAGCATTAAATTCGCTGGTACTCATTTATACAACTGTGTGGAGAGAGGTACTGTAAGGGCAAATTGTCTTGCCTAAGAACACAACATAATGTCCCCGGCCAGGACTCGAACCCAAACCGCTCGATCCGAAATTCGAAAGGAGCGCACATGAGACCATAGCGCCTCCACATGAACTAAAAAGCGGCATGTTTAATCTGTATTGAGTAAACTTAAATAAATTCTACCCTCCCATATTCTATATCACAGACTTCTCTCAATTTTTGTTTTGTTTTGTTTTGTTCTTTTTTCCGTTGCCGGTTAGTAGGGTTGCCTTTCCAATGTACCTTTCACCTCTATTTTCTTCTGTCGCTATCCATATATACCAACGACAGCAAACAATATTTCACGTTTTACTTTAAGGCGTATTTTAAGTAATTTTTGTACATACCTCCAGCAACTAAACCTACATGGGGGAAAGAGATTTGAAATAATTAGTGATATGTCAAGCACTGATTATTAGAAAGTAGAGAGCGCTGTTCTTTAAAGTGAACGTTTTAATCTTGGGTCTCAAAGGTGTCTTTTGTTGTTTGAGGACAAATTGCACATGCTCGAGTTATTCATTCCTAGTGGTATCAAGAATTACGGCAAAAAAAGAGAACTGCTAAACTATGATATCAACAACAGGCTAAGAGGCAAGGACAACCTAAACTAGTGTGAAACTACATATTTTACCAACATTACAAATAGCTTAAATTTACGTTGGTCACATTTTAGCCTTTTATCCACAAAACTTTAACTGTTAACTTAGAATAATCAGCTGTGCAAAGTTTGACTCTGATTCAGGAGTAGTCTTCTTTTGTTAGCTTTCTATATCTAAGACCTCGTAAGGTCTTGATTAAAATTAGGTTACGTTTCTCGCGAGGATTCAAGATATTGTTCCTGGTAAAGTTTCTTAATGCAAACTTCATTTTTCTAGCTTTTTGTTTCAAACGACCAATATGCCTTCGACAGCTGTCAGTCATGCCTGTCAATGTCAATCAATTTGAAAAAGGACCGAAATAGATATTATAAACGTGTATTTTTAGACACCCTGTTCTTAAGCTAGTTTTTTTGTTTTAAAGGTAGTCTATACTAAAAGGCAAGTGAAACTGAAAAATCTAATAGATGGCATTAACAAATACCGTAATAAATTGTTACAAACTCCACTGGTATTTGTCAGGCTTGGTATCTGAAGAGGGCTGCCATCTCCACTTTCCGATTCACTCAGCTTTCAATTATCTCTCTCTAATAGCTTGTTTTGGTAATTTTATTTAATCTTTTAACTTTTATCCTTCTATTATAGTTCTTGTCCAAATAATAACTTATGGGGTAGCCGCTTTCACAAAATTTAACCATTTTTATTTATAATTTTCCTAGTTAAACTCCCATACAGAGTTCAATTAATTTTACGCCGACTGATGTTTATCCAAACATTAACTATGTCATCCAGAAAACGAAGAATCGAAACGAATATCATAACGTCTCGGAAAAAGAATTTAAAAAATTATGAATAATGTGAAGTAATTGGCTGTTAACTTGCATGCACCGGAGCAAAAATGCTGCTTAACAATAAAATGAAATGAACCAAGTAATCTTCGCCAGAATTTCTTCAGGGAAGAGCGAGTATGTAGCGATTTTTATTATCAAACGAAGCGCCATGAAGGTTTTAAATGGAAGAAGGCAAAAGATTTAACTGCCTTATAGCTTTTAGTGGCATACCGAAGAAAGGCATCAAAATGCGATGTGATGTTATACAAACCTGTCCTTAAATTGATAAGGTCTTAACCTTTTGAGCTAGTATCAGGGACCTTTATATGGCCACATCCACATTACACCGGCCGAGGAATTGGACGTTTCACTCTGAAAACGCATCAAATGATTTTCCGTCCACACTATGCCAAGGCAATATAAAACCGCAACAAATGGCGGTCATTTTGGAGAACTCGGTCAGGGAAATTACATGATATCGATTATCGTCATGCCACGAAAAGTTCCCATTTCAAAATGTTCCCGTCCGTACGAAAACAAAACGTCGGGATTTTCAAATTCCTGCGGTTTGAAAAGCGTTTTCCAAAAGCTCCGTTTTCGTGACAGATTAGCCGGTGTGGACGGTAGGCCTTGCCGTGGAAATAAAGCTGCGTTTTTTTTCCCTTTGTTTTGGCTAGCCTATAGTACAAACTATCCAAAGTCTTTTGTGCTGGCACACATACAATATTCAAGTAGGTGTTGATATTTTCAAGATTGTCGCCGATTGTTCTTAATTCATTCTGTGTTCAACTGATACAGGCGATTTCATAGAACACTAAAACGTGAGCAATCAGTTTCGTGTGATAATTTATATTTCCTAGGTCACAGCGAATTTTGTTACTGGTGACAGTTAAAGTTGTCACGCTAATATCAAATTAAAACGTAGATAAAACCAACTCACCAACTCCGAGGAACAATTTCAACAAGAGTGCAATTTTGACTCCGGCGTCCATCTTGAGGTATTTTCACGACACGGCTGCACGCCCCAAGTAAAATTACAATGTTTTAGTTTACACGGTAGTGCTGCTACGTGGATCCAACAAGAGACAAGAACCAATCACATTTTAGGAAGGAGTCATGACTACACAAATTTTGCTTAATTTGGCCAAACAGTGACGAGAAAATAACAATAGCATTTTCGCTTCCTAGGGGTAGAGAACTTCAAGTTAAGCTGGCTTACATGCGACCTTGGTTACCAAAGTTTTACAGTAAGAAGTTCCGCCCGTTTTAATTTCGTTTATTTGAGTATTTTTTCAATTAACAGTAGTTTGTTTTGAGACCAACGCTGAGCTCGAAATACTACTAATATCCATACAAAATATACTCTATAGAGAAATTTATGGCTAGCAAGCATTTCAGGGAAATATGAGCAAGAATTTTCGACGAAAGAGGTTTCATGTAAAGAAAAAATTTCGGAAAAAGTCCTGGAGTTTTCGTCTCCTTTTCGAGTAGTTTAACTGTAATTAAGAAGAATAAGAAGAAGATGTTAACTTGTTTGTGCCGTAATTAATACCGCTGTATTTCAAAAAGAATTTTTCGGTCGTATAAAATTTCTGCAACAGATTTCACACAAAGTGTTCGTGAAAAAGTAATTTTAAAGCAAAAGCAATTTTTAAGCCTGCTTTTTTGACTGCTCTCTTAAAACCTCACTCCTACCATATAATTAATTATCGCGAATAACCCAGTGAAGATAGGATGATAACTTATTAGAGAAAAAGGAGAGAGGTAGAAGGTGACCTCTTGTAATTAAAGTTAGCTCATAAAATGGATAAAACGTTTTTAGAACCACTAACACTGTACATTTACACGTTGGAAATTTTGAATTACATTGTACTTTAAGCGTAAGCTTGTATACGAGCGTTCAACGAAAATTAGCACCAGGAAACTTTCAAACAAAGAAAAGCACAGGATGTAGATTTTTCTGGTATGACAAGCGGTCTCTTGGAAACTTCTAATATCTCTCCTAGCAAGTTCAAATTAAAATAGTAGGATGTAACTACTACCGCACTTGTGACAAAAATTTAATTATCCTGCAAATTTCCGACGTTCGCTGTAGTATTTTAAATTCTTGTGATGTTTTTACCAGCATCTCTCCGGACTTCAGTTAACTTTGAGCTTGGTAAATAACTATGTAATGTGACATTGTTTACAGGTAACTTTAAAAAGAACCTTTCAGCTTTTGAATAAACCTTGCACTGAAATGGATTGATAACGACAAATTATTCGGTTTGTTCACTGTCCCCTTCTAAGTCAAATAAAAGCTGTTCTCTCAGTCGATGCTGATGATGATGGCGCAGTGGTGAGAGCGCTGGCCTCCCACCAATGTGGTCCGGGTTCAATTTCGGCCCGGTGCCATGATATGGAGGTTGAGTTTGTTGTTGGGTCTCGCCTTGTTCCGAGACTTTTTCTCTGGGTTCTCGACCGGTTTTCCTTTCTCCACGAAAACCGACATCTCCAAACTCCAATTCGACCCGCATGAAAACCAGCTAAGGCTGGTGTGGCTTCCTCGCTAAATATTGTAAATTTATTTACTTGAAACGTGAATAACCGGCAAAAGTCCATCTCAAGACCAAAGTCTCCAAAACACTCCCATCAGGCCCGAGATATGTGCTACATTAACCACCAAAGCCGCTCATTGGGAAGTAGTTCTTATTAAGGTTGAATATATTCATGAAAGAAAACACGTTTGACCTTTTTTTTTATTCTCAATGTATCTTATAGTGGTTAGCTCCCTTACACGAAATTAAGGGTGGATAATGCTATCTACCGGATGAATCACTATCCAGCGGCCAGTATAGTTTGTTTTGTTAACACTTATCCACTGGAGATAGCAATTTATCGAGTGAACAGCCTCATCCAGCCTTTGGACAACTGGGGCCAGGACTTCAGCGATATCATGGACTCTTGGCCGTTGTATTCGAATTTGTATTCGATGCCTCGCATTTTTACGAACGTGGACGACCTTTCTCGCTCGTTCGCTACCTAATTTTTGCTAACTTTTGGTAACTAGTCCCATGATTGGCCACGTTTGAATGACAGTCGATGAGAATTCAACTTTCCTCGAGTCCCATCCTCGTTTCGCCCAGACTTAGCAGCGTACCTACCTCTGTTGTGACCGATGAAGCCCGACGAGGACTTCCCAGTTTTGCCAGGTAGTTAAAAGCAAAAGCCTATATATATATATATATATATATATTTTTTTTTTTTTTAACAGAGCAGTTATCTTGTAGTGTCTGATTGTGAAGAAAAGGCAGGCGTGTTCTCTTTGTTTTTAAATCCTGGTTCATAATGCCGATATTTCACCCTTCGATAACCCGTAGATGACAATATATAGATTTAGGCCAGCCTAAAAGCGGAGCTCCTCAGTTATTTTTCGGAATGTTGTTACTAATGAGAATAATCCAACTTGTATGAGGTAAATTGCGAATGATTTAATAGTTTCAGCCGGAACTAGTATTACATCAGCAGATCGAGGTGTAAGATGGTGTGATTATGAAATATAGAGCCATGATTTCAAGGATTTCTTAGAAGCCACCAAAAATCTTGATCACATAACAGAACTGTCTTCTGTGCTTTTTAGTGGCATATCTTGTTCTTTCCTACCTTATTCAGAAAGACAAGGCATTGTTATTAATCATTATATTCTTCCTTAGCTAACATGGGGACTCCCACACAAAAGAAGTTTACACATTTTTGTTGTTGTGGGGACTGATTGAAATGCAGTGGTTACAATATACTCAGTCCCTGAATCTCTACCAAATGAAATCTCACAAAAATACCAAAACAGTATACATATGTGAAAAGCTGGAAAGTTTTGTTTTCTAACTTGTCCCCAAAGATACATTTAGCCATCTAAACTATTGTATGGAGTCTCCTCCTGCTGGAAGGGTTTGCAATAAGCAAAATCACCCTCACATGAATGGTAATTGCAATATTTTTGGTTTTGCTGATCATGAATACTTGCATAGGCTTCTAATAATAATTTTATTATTCAATTTCAATGTGATTTGTCCTTTTTCTCGACTGGCATTGTGCACTACAAGAGCTATTATTGGGTTCCATTAATTAATTTTACTATGATTAAATTATACCAAGAATTATCAGTAAGCTAAGAGGAAGTTATATTATGTACATGTATTTTGTCTGCACTACACAACCAAATGCACTCCAAGGTTATCAGGCATAGGTACATTTGTCAGAAGAGCCCAGCATATCCAAGATATGTTTTGATTGGCACATCAATTAAGATAACTTACAGCAAAATGGATAAAAAATACATCAATATCCTACATGCACCAAAGCCAGACATGGGGTTATAAGGCAATCATTTAAACAACAGATTGAAATAATTTATAAATTAGAGAACACTATTTCTACAACAGAATGGAACAAATTAACCTTATCGGACATTGCGAATGGCAAGGCTGTCTGTAGAATGTCACAAATTTCTCCACCCTTTCTTTCTACAAAAATGCTAATCCTGCAACTTTGCTTAAGACCCAGTTCTCCATTTCGTGTTGGCAAAATATCAATTTATGCCATGTCCAATGCAGATTATCACAAAATTGATTTTAAAGCTCAATAAATATCATTTTAAGCCAAAAAGCCAATTATTTAAATAAACCATGAGTAAATTATCTCTAAGAAAAACTGATTAATTTAAAAGGCACTTAAAAATAATTAGTTAATACGTGTTTCTTAATAATGTAATGCAGTGTATCTGTCACAATGTTGCAGCTATGATATTACTACAAACAGGATGGGTTGCAGAACTGAACCTCCAAGTCAGTTTATTCAATGAACTTGGTGCAGAATTTATAATCCCATCAAGTTGTCTGTAAATACAGAGAAACCAAACAAAGCATTACAATCATAAGTAATGAATTACTGAACTCTTTTACATGTATGAACAGTGTATGTTCCATTAATATTGGGGAACTCTCAGAAGCTGTATCCATGATAAATTAATTTGTTCCCAGATGCATTTGTTTATAGAACTTTTCACAAATTAATATCTCTGTCATAACAGTGATCTCTGTGTTCTACAACAATTAGTACACAAGAAAAATACACTCACCAAGATATTGTTTACAATAAAAATCAATGCCTATAAGCAATCATTAGGACCTTAAATTTATATTTCCTCAGAAATATCTCACCAGGCCATGGTTGCTTTGAAAATCTTTGATGTTTTAATACAGGCTCCCCATCTGTAAACTGTTCATATATTGACGGACAGGAACAGGCATGTAATTCCTTTCTTTGATATACAGTGTACTTCATCGTTAGTTGTTTACTGAGTGTTAGTAGTGAATCAAATGCTAGGGGTTGGTACTCCAACTTTCACTGTGGCAGGCTCTGCCCTGAAATACAAAGCAAACTTACATAACTGTTATGAACTTCACCACTTGCTTTCAAGAGCAAATGCAATTTGCTTCAACCAAGAAACTGGAACATTGAGGGTTACAACAATGTGCACAGTCCCAATCACAGGGTCATCCAGGCTGTTTGGTTGTGCACATAACTGTACAACTGTATATGAGTTCAGCTTCCAGAAGAAAATCCGAGTTTGTCAGGATAAATACTGATGTTCTTGCTTACTCAATGAATGAATGTGCAGTTTCAGAAGATATTCACACCCAACACCCATTCATGGCCAGTCTTTAGAAATTCCAAATTAAAGTATCAGGAATTAAGAGCTCTATTAGAGAAAAAACCACCATGTGGGGTATGAATCTTTTCTTGAAGAAGACAATGTCTGAGAAATCATTAATTTACAAAATAATGTTTAAGAAACATCTTACCTTTCAGAGAATTTTGTAATCTACACTGTCTGGCCAGTTCATATATTTGACAAGTTGGCACTGGGCGTGTTTGTAAATTTGTGCACTTCAACATCACATTACTATGTAGTAGCACTGGTCAACTAAAAACAGCATAATTTGGTTAATTAATATACACTGTACATTATTAGGTTGAAATATTGGTGTAGATTGTTGCACATCAACAGATACAGAAACTATTTGCTCCTGAATCATAACGAGTGAAAAATCGTGCATGAGACATTTACATGTACATGTAACAGCCCTCCACCTCAGAACCATCACAGATATGATATGATATTTTTAAACTCTCTGAAATTTCAGATTATTCAAGATTAACATATGCACATACATCATCTGGGGCAACCCTAAAACACTGAATTTGGAAACTGAAATCCGGAATCCAGAATCTGGAATCCAGAATCTGGAATCCGGAATCCGGAACCAAAAACCAGGATCTGGAACAGATATTGTGAATGATGATAGAAATAATTCACTTCAGCAATGTCTAATAAATAAATATGAGCAAAAATTATTTTGTTGTTATTTATTTTCTTGGCTTTACTTCAGCCATAGACTGTAATTGCTAAAAAATTATTGACTAGTTCTGAACAACCCTTAGCTATATATCTGGCCAGGTTGTTCAAAAGCTGCATAAAGCTATCCATTGGGTACGTCACTATCCAGTCAGGGTTACTGATTTTTTGGGTGGATAGAGTTACTCATAGCCTGCAAGCAGGCTCTAGTATCTGTCTCTAGTGTCTCAGCAGGCTAAATAGGTGTCTAGTGTTTTTCTGCATTGGCACGTCACCAAGAGCCTTCAAGCGGCTTTGCCACTCACGTTCCCAGCCCAAACACGAGAGCCTGCTCATAGGCTAAGTTACCCATCTTTTGTTCAAGCTGGCCCTGGTGAGAGCCCGCTTCTTGTCTAGATCAAATTGCTCTGAGAAGACTGGTGAGCAGCACATTAACAACAAGCTATTATAGGCTATTGCAGTGAGTTTCTGGCAGTCTTTTAGCACCTTTTAACATGTGGTCTGATCTGTTAGCAAGTGAGAAGCAGACAGAAGTAAGTGTGCAACATTTCTACAAATTAATAATAATAATAATAATAATAATAATAATAATAGACTTGTATAGCGCTAGAACTATACAAACATACTCAAAAGCGCTTTACATTAAGTTAAAATAAATGAATAAATGGAAATCACTAAACTTTAAAACTATTACAACAACTATGCTAAACTTTAAAACTATTTCCACAAGTCAAAAGCTTTCTTAAAAAGAAATGTTTTCAGTTGCTTTTTGAAAATGGCGAGGCTGCTACTTGTTCTTATAGTTAATGGCCGCCAAGAATATGAAAGGCTGATTTGTCACAGTATCAGTGTGGAAATTGTGTTAATCTGGAATTGGTCTCATATCTGTTGGAAAAATCAAATTTCATATTTAGACCAGATGGGTTGGCCTTTGGACTTCGAAAGTGGGGGGCATGACTGTCAATGTACAGGGGGCTGCCACTGACGGATATCCTGTTCTCTATGACATTTTCTATCTTGTTCAGTATCTACTAGACATAAAGGATAAAGTTATACTCCTGGTAAATTGAAGATCACTTATTAAACAAAATGGCAATTACCAGCAAGCTTATTTTAGACACTCTCAAGGTGCTTGGAATAAAATTAAGACGCACTTTACTGAGATTCTCATAATCATAGCCCTCACTAAAAATACCGGTTGCACAATTTCAACAGATGAGGAATTTTTGTTTCAAAAAAGGTTAAGTTTGTGGTCCTTTTTACTTGGCAGCTTACTTTTTACAGTCAAAAAGCTAAGCAAAACAATTTTCGCGTATTTGAAGAACTTATTTTCTTTGATTTGTGGATTCTGGTTTCCGGTTTCTCGATTCCGGTTTTTGGTTCCAG
This sequence comes from Orbicella franksi, assembly GCF_964199315.1. Taxonomy (NCBI): domain Eukaryota; kingdom Metazoa; phylum Cnidaria; class Anthozoa; order Scleractinia; family Merulinidae; genus Orbicella; species Orbicella franksi. Next base: position 4,866,066 of record NC_138150.1, read on the forward strand.
ATTCTGGATTCCCGTTTCTGGGTTTTAGGGTTGCCCCATCTTTAACAGAGTGTTTGCTTCACATTCAGTTTACACATGGCTGTTATCCAGCATAGGCAGACATTACCTATTCTTGTGATGAAATGACACAAAATCCAAGAACAAGAAGTCATAAGCATAAAACTAACTTATGTAGTAGTGCTTACAGTTCCTCTTACTGTCTGCATATGCCATCCATAAACTGGTGCTGCCTGGACAATGTACTCATTATTTTTCTGATCACACCTTTTAAAACGTCACTGTTATATAATTTGCCCTGAAAAAGCAATACATGAAATGTTATGCCTTTGGCACTCACTAAATACCTTTACATGATGTATAATGTACACCATATCAACATTCACAATTCTTTTTACTTTCATTGTAACTCTTTTGTGTCATTTTCCCTCACTTGAAGACAGGACTTCCACATTACAGTGCAGCTCAGATATAAGCGAACTACGCATACGCGTATCATACGAGCGTATTTTGCGTATACGCGTATGTCAATACGCGCACATATACGCGTATATACGCGCATATATACGCGTATATACGCGCGTATATGTCTCTTTGTTATGCATTCCCACAAGTTTCTTTATGTGAAGCATTGTTAGTCAAACAAAGGACATTATGTTTCTTGAGAATGAAAATGGCTTCAAAGCGAAATTTGCATATTGTTAAAACGTCAGCCGGTCAATAAAAGCTATCATATTTCGATCACTTCGCAAATTCACCGACAAACTACCGTTTATCAACACTTGATCTTAAGCTACTAAAAATGGGAAGAAAATTGATACAGTCGCTTGAACTCCCTATTTTAACACGTGAACTTTATGTGCTTACAAGTAAAGATCTGTGTTTCGGCACGTGTCGGCAAGTCGTTTGCGAAATGTTTATTGTCTGAATTAGCGTTCTGAAGATCCTAGTCGAAAAAATGATATCTCCGGTTATATTTGATACAGATCATGCATTCAAATGGTAAAATACTCTTTCCTTGACGAAAAAATTGTTTATCAAAGTTTCTATGCTGCGCCGCTCACGTTTAGTTATTTTTTCTTCAAGGAAAAGTTGTGTGTTTCGGCACGCGTCGGCAAGTTGTTTGCGAAGCGTTTATTGTCTGAAGATCCTCGTTGAAAAAATGGTATCTCCGGTTTTATTTGACACAAATCGTTCATTCAAACGGTAAAATGCTCTTCCTTTTACCAAAGTTTCTATGGCGCGCTGCTCACGTTTAGTTATTTTTTCCTCAAGTAAAAGTTCTGTGTTTCGGCATGCGTCGGCAAGTCGCTTGCGAGATGTTTATTGTTTGAAGCTTTCCGAAGACCTTGTCGAAAAAATGATATCTCCGGTTATATTTGACACAAACCGTTCATTTAAACAGTAAAATGCTCTTTCTTTAGTCAAAATAATTGTTTATCAAAGTTTCTATGGCGCGCTGCTCACGTTTAGTTATTTTTTCCTCAAGTAAAAGTTCTGTGTTTCGGCATGCGTCGGCAAGTCGATTGCGAGATGTTCATTGTCTGAAGCGTTCCGAAGACCTTGTCGAAAAAATGATATCTCCGGTTCTATTTGACACAAATCGTTCATTCAAACGGTAAAATGCTCTTTCTTTAGCCAAAGAAATGTTTATCAAAGTTTCTATGGCGCGCTGCTCACGTTTAGTTATTTTTTCTTCAAGGAAAAGTTCTGTGTTTCGGCATGCGTCGGCAAGTCGCTTGCGAGATGTTTATTGTTTGAAGCGTTTCGACCTTGTCGAGAAAGTGATATCTCCGGTATCTGACACAAACCGTTCATTCAAATAGTAAATTACTCTTTTCCTGACAAAAGAATTGTTTATCGAAGATTCTATGGTGCGCCGCTCACATTTTGTTATTTTTAATTTTCTTCGAGGAAAAGTTGTGTGTTTCGGCACACGTTTCCAAGTCGCTTGCTTGGACCGTGTTCAGACTTTGTTTTGAGAAGATGTTATCTTTCGGTTGTGATGTTTGCTCCATGAAGATGGGATTGTTGAAGCGTGTATCCCCGGTTCTATTTGACAAAAAAAAAAATAGTAAATTTTTGATTTAACGACAAAATACTCTCTCTCTTAATCAATATTCAGTCAGTTAATTTCCAGTCAAGTGCCCAATTGCAAAATGTTAGTTTCAGCTAACATTTTGCTTAGTCTGTAGGCATACGCGCGTATATTGTGTACGCGTATTCAAAATAAAGAAAACTCTTTCTCGCTCTGTGGCAAGCTATCAAGCCATTGAAAACAACAATGACCTGATAAGAAAAGAAGAAACAATAGGTTAGCTCATACATACTAATCAGGCATACGCGTATATGCTGTATACGCGTATGTGCGTATATGCATACGCGTATATGCGTATATGCATATGCGTATATGCATACGCGTATACGCGTATTGGGCTGACGCGCATTACGCGTATATTTTGGTTCGGATATATCTGAGCTGCACTGTAGGTGATAATTTGCCTCTAGAATCTCTATGAATTCACAGGGAGTGATAACAATTAAATCGTGACTAACATTAGCAAAGGAGGCGTTCAAATGTCAGATTTTAACGCTAAGTTTATACAGTAACTTTACAGTACTCTTCGTATATATATCTATAGGTAAAGTAAGTCTGCATGCGAGCCAAGTGGCCCATCAGGCCGGAGCTTATCCTGGTTTCAGTAGCATGAAGTGACTAGGAGTATTTCTACTCCCCCCTGGATGGGATGCTAGTCCATTGCAGGGTTACCCCCAGCATTAAGTTTGCTGGTACCCATTTATACACCTGGGTGAAGAGAGGCACTCTGAGAGTAAAGTGTCTTGCCCAAGAACACAACACAATGTCCCCGGCCAGGGCTTGAACCCGGACCGCTCGATCCGGAGACAAGCACACTAACCATGAGGCCACTGCGCCTCCCGTATATATATATAACCTCTCAATTATTGCACCTATAGACAGAAGGTGTGCTGGGGGGAAGAAATGTTCTAAACTCTCTGAACTTTTCCCCCTTACCTGTAATAGGATGACTATTATGAACTACGGTTTGTAACCAACACCAACATCAGGTTATGTATACACATGTATGTTTTGTTGTCGTCTGTAATCATAAAAAAAATAAAAATTTAAAATCCTCCATAAAGTTCATACTCAATAACACTGCTACATGTAGCACCGTTACTGGAATTCAATTTAAGTGAAACTGTTGCAACAGCTCTGTCAAAATTGTTTCTAGCAGTTAAGGCAGGATAACAGAATATACATGTAGCACGCAGCAAAGGCTAGAGATACACACATGTTAGTTATCAGTTAGGATTTGGTGAGCTTCTGTACTGTAGGTATGGTGGAAAATGACAGATTATCAGAAATGAAGGTTCCTGAGACATTTTGACAGCACTGAGAGGAATTAATATATAAATTCACAAAAGAGGGAGAAGTTCTTGCCCTGTTCAGTTCTCTGTAATAAAAATATCATTCACATACAAGTCATTTATTATATATGGTTTTTTGTTTAAAGGCGATATAATGCACACTCTGATTGGCCAATTCCAGTGCATTATTTACATTTACACGGTATACCTCAGTAAAATCATAAAACATTGTGTGCGACTAAAATAAAAAATACAAAAAATAAAAAATAAAAAGAAATTTCTGATTCATAACAATTTAAAATACTCAACACTAAAATGAATGTAATTCTTTACTTGAAAATTATTCGCCCGTAATGCCCATGGGCCAATTACAGGCATGCTAAAAAGTCCTAACACAAAGTAAAAGGAAATTAAGAAAACTATTGCTTTTTTCCGGAAAATTGTAGCAACTGAAGACAATGATGGAACACTCTGAGAGTGCATTCTATCAACCTGATGAGATAAAATTTAAGGAGAATAGAGAATTCACAAAGTTATATCACAAACGAATTGGTACAGGACAGGAGAAAGGAAACTGTACAGCCAGGAAGAAACTGAAACTTTCTTCAACGAGCAAAAAAGTATGCATGCACAACAAAGAAAACAGTCAGTGACATTCATTTAATAAGTTAGTTAATAAAAAATGAGTGTGAAGAAGAGAGCAGAGAGAGAGAGAGAGTGGAGATAGGAGAACGCTCTCTCCAACTAAATTGTGTATATATGTATGTAAAAGTTATTCTTATTACTGAGAAATGGTCTGAGGGCAAGAACTTCTATTAAACTGTTCAATTTACCGAGTTAATTAGTACCATCTCACTTTTTAGGAACATTTCCATACTAAGTGTAAATACCGCATTAGGGAATTAACCTCTTATTAAGAAAATAGGGTCCATGTACCCCCAACCAAAAGCAATGGCACAAATAAAATGAAATAGCCAATCAAAATCAAAGCAGAGCTTTATTTGCAGACAGGATTGCCATGCATAATCGTCTACTCGACATTTTGGACTATATAAGCATTTCACCAAACCGAACTGACTGGACAGACAACAAAATAAAACGAGGAAATCTACATTATAAACACAAGATGCATATCACTACATCTGAGCTCGAGTATCAACAGCAAATCCCTTCTCAATGAAAGGTGACCGAATAAAAGAGAGGATAAAGAAAATTCGTTTAAGCTTGCGGTGTTAAAGTTTAAAAATTATTCACGCTTAAAGTTGAATATTACTGAGAGTCTGTATTTTTGCCGACGGCTTAATTTAGCTTTGCAGTCATTTTATTGGCAGTAGCTTTACCAGTCTTCAACCAAATTAACCTCGGAATTCACAAAAGCATTTCGCCAAACCGAATAAATCGAACTAACAAAACGAGGAAATCTCCATACTTTGTAATCACCATATGCAAATATTCACATAGGAACAAAAGTAAATTTAGCAAATCCTGTTCGCTTCGGCTTAAAATGGTTTGTAGACCTTCCTTGGTTTTCAACAACAGAAGAAGAAATTTCAGCAGTCTACGAAGTGGCAGTGCTAACTAACTCAGAGAAAACTTCAAAACTCGCCCGGCCGAGTTTACAAGTACGGTTTTGGTTAAGCTTATTTTTAGAGGTGAGGTTATAAGCTTAAGTTGACGACGAAAATCGACAGAAAACTTAATTTGTTTACAACTTACAGCAACCTCCAAAGCGACCCACGTGTTATTGTTTAGAGACGAGCGAAATCAAAACGATGCAATTTTTAAAATCTCTTGCAGCATGGCTTCAAATAAGGAAGACTGTTAATGGATTCCAATTGAAAATAAGCTTCTATCGCCGAGGCAACTTGTTAATTTTCATAGCAAACGCAACAACAAAAGTCACTTACCGCAAGTTGGCAATTCAGTTCGGCCAGTGTAAATCTTCCAGGCAGAAACTTGCACCAAAAGTTGTGAAGACTGAACTGAAGTTATATTTTCGATAGCCCAACGAATCAACCACTTCTTTCAGCTACGTTTACTGTTTTGTAATTTCTCTAAAACACTCGGGTACGTTTGATTTCTCTTGTTCATCACCTGACCAAATCAGGTGACTCTTGAATTTTCTTGCAGGGCTGCACAGCATCACGTTCGCGAGAATTTTGAACTTGGCCATGGGGAGTTCGGCAGTCTTCTGAATCAGTCTGTCGGGTACTTTCGCCTCCTTTCTATAGCCCTCGTTAGCTTTGGTTCACGGCATTGTTCGGTATTATTTCACTTCCTTTCTCTAGCCCTTGACTAGCTATAATTCACGGCATTGTTCATTACTGTTTCGCCTCCTTCCCCAGCGCTGGCCCGCTCAGTCTTTTTCGCGATCTTCTTCGCTACTTCTTTGCCTGTTAATAAATGGCTTTCTGTTTATTGCTTCAGTGGAACCCTGTCTTAAAAATATTAGATTAACCTCCGCTATCGTTTTTCTTTAAAAATCCCGCCAAGAAAAATGGCATTCTCCCGCTACAAACCGAAGATGCATGTCTCTGTCAACCACATGCCATTAGGGACAGCGCGTCTCCCAACCCCAAAATGCATCGGGAACAAAAGAAGATCGAGATCGAAATGTATTGTGGGCCAAAATATAATCAGACAGTGGGAGCCTGGTCTCTAACACTTGAAACGCCTGGTTAATTTCAGCTTTAAAACGCAGATGGCGACCACATTTTCTCGAAATATTTCAGAAAGGAAACACGAATTATCTCTTGAACGTCTCAGTCACAGAAATTTTTTCTCATCAGATCAGTTGTGCACCATGGTATTTATTATCTTGCAATTCATTGACCTATTTGTTACTAGTAAACGAACCTTAGCTTGTGTTGTCTATGTAGAAATTATATGTAGTTTCTTTAATTTGTTTAACAAGAATCATAACGGCTTGTAGCGTATTTAATGCAGTAATACAGAATTTCATACCGTAATCCCATTATAATCCCACACACATACCAACATTGAAAGCCTGAAAACATATAATATAATATATAATTATCTGTTTTTTGTTTCTGTAATGTTTTTTGATTTGTTGCTTAAAAACAGTAAAAACGTAACTCTAGAACAATATGAAATAACTATATGACAATATTGACAGTAGATGTCAGACATGTACTCAGAGTCCAATTTTCCTTAGAATGTTACTCAAGCCATGTATGGCAAAAAAATATTAAATTAATGGTAAACTTGTTGCAAAATCAATATAGTTTGCACTGTGCCATTCAGTACTTTCATGTACATGTACATGCATATATCTGTGGTGGGGGTCAAGTTGATAAAAATCCTACGGAAATGAGCTGATTGATCAAATATTTATGCAAAGCACAATGCCCAGTATTGCGATAGCTCACTGAAGTTAAATGTGTGAAACACAAGACTAGTTTCACCTCATGCCAATAATGATTTCACATGCTCATCCCTGTTCTATTTTACAGAACATCAAAAAACATGGTCTAATATTATTTTTAATACCAGTCGCTGGAATAGTCTTGAATGACTGCTCTGTCCTTTTTTGCTAATAAGAAAATGATTTCAATCGAAAGAGAACTGGCATGTTCCATATGGGTTGTCCAGAAACAGTTAGAATCAGCTTTTAAAATTTCACTAGTCTGACCTGCAATGATTTCATATATTTTCTAGCGCGAGAATGTTTCCTACACTCAATGCTCAAAATAATGATATCATCTTCTCTATTTAGCAGAGCATCAAACAAACAATTTTGCCAAGGGGCCTGTAGATCCAGGTTTTCATTATCCCTGGTGATCTTTTTCATTTTGATAGAAATAAATTAAATTATGATGATGTCCTTCACAATGAAGAAGCCAAAGACCTGTGGATAACATAAGCCAATATGGCAGTAGCCTGCTAGAAGGCTAGTGTCAGGTTGCAAAGTTATCTCTAGCTGTTCAAATCATCAAGAAAACATGTACAACGTGCTACTGATCATATCACAAGGGCCATTTTATAGATGAAAACTTAGGTCAAAAGGTTTCTAAAAGCACTCTTCTATCTTTGTACTACACTAACCACATGTCCTGAATTTTTCATGGGGCGGTGCATATGGTTCATGTCAGAAGAAGTATTCCTTTCCAACATGGTTGTCTTTCTGTTGTTAAAGGATTCTGTGTTTGCAAACATGTGTTGTAAATATCAGAATAGTACTGAAAATGGGTCATGAAATAGGGTTTCACACATAATGCTCAAATTTGTTGTCATTATGCGAATGCTTGATGATGAAAAAATCTCACTGTATATTATGCTCAAAAGACGTCAACCAGTTTTTGTCACCGTTATTCCCGCGTAATGCTAGATTATTTTGCCCCACTGTTATGCTCAAAATAATGCCAGCATAATGTGTAAAACCATATAATGACCAGTAATGGGGGTGAGGGAAAGATGGAGTGGTCAGCAGTGGAAGTTGTGGCACTTCCATAATAAATAAACTAAAAATTTGTTTCCCACTGACGAGAACACGGCTTCGTCTCTGCTCATGGGCGACACATACAACAGATATAGCTTGACTTGTCTTCAACATAGTCACACAATGTGTGCACCCAGACTTGACAATTTCCATACTCTACCCAGTCAACGGAATCCTTCTCAGTGCACGGTGGGTCTTCCTTAAGGCAGAAAGCACAAACATCCGGTTCAATTTCTTGCAGTTCTTGGGCTGTAGTGTCAGAAAGAAGAGCCTTTTTTCTCACTACCCTTGCTTTTCGTTTTGTAGAAAAGAAACGTCGTTGTTTTTCTGCCTTTTTGTTAGGAGGAAAGGATTTGGTTTTCAAGTACTGGTGATCGTTGCCAATTATCGAGAGGCCCTTTGCAACTGCTGTGGCAGAGCGGATATGACGTAGTGCTGTATATACGGTGTCTTTGCTTGGTGCCGTTTGAATAACATCAGTCAGCTCTGCCATGGCTGCCAGTGCACTTCCCTTCAGATCCTCCAGCTCTTTGTCGTTTTGAAGATCTTTGTCGACTTGAATGAAATTTCCCAGTTCCTCGCGCTTGTCGTCAATTTCGTTACTTGCAATGTCTCTGGGATCTTCGGTGGGCTCTGCAATATTGACAGCGTGGATATGTACACAGACAACCCCTCTTATAGCGTAATCAAGACAGGTGCACGTGAACGAGTGTACACAGGCTGCACAGAGGGAACATCGCAATAGGCATTTGCAGAGTGAGGAATCAGCTCTTCTTACGTAGTAAATCTTCGTTTTGTCAGTCATCGATTGAACTTGCCAAGACTCGGCATCCTGTCTTGATACTAGTTCGCTTGGCATTGACTCTGCCTGCTTGTGTCTCTTGGTACTTTCCCGCTGACGAATGGTGACCTTTCCCTTCTCCGCCTTAATCCACTGTTCATATGCCTTGTCACGGGCGATTTTGCGTAGTGTAGATAACAGATGATCAACACGTCTGTTCTGCTTACGCTCCAGGTAGACCTCCTTTACGGTTCGATGGAAACTTTCCACGAACATGTTCGTGTTCGCTCTTGTTCCAATGCGAGAGCATGTAGCCCACTCGCGTGGTCGAGAGGCGTACTCTTTCTCGAAATACGCGGCCATAGGTTGCGATACGTTCCTTAGCCATGCCAGAAACTGCTGTAAGGAGCGCCTGAAACTAGCCTCCTCAATCTCATTTTGCAGCGTCTTCAGAGCCGCATACACTTCCTCACCTTGATCTTTGTCTTTAATCAATTCGTTTACTTTACGGCGCCAACTACGGTCAACGTGCCAGCTACATAGAAGTTTTTTGTCAGGCCTGGCAAACGCAGAAACCCAAGCATTGTGGTACGCCTCGGCATCGTCACTCGTGAAGATTTCTGTTTTTACATCTCCGCACTTGTTTCGGATACTTGAAAAAAAGACACGGAGTACATCAGCTGTTTCTCTGTTACTAATGAGCCATGCCACGGGAATTCCTTCCTCGTGGTCATCAATGACTAGTACTGTTATGAGTTGGAAATCGTACGCTGTTGTACCGTGAGTAGCGTCGACACAAACCAACTTTTGGGCATACTTGACAAACATTTCTTTCTGAAACTCAGTTTGGAGGCCTAAAAGGAAGTCGTTCTTCTCAACCCCATCGTCTGGTGAGTCTTGTCCTTGACGCTTAAAGCACTGCACCGGATTATACTGTTCTCTTTCCATTTCCTCCACCCAGTATAATACGCTGCTGGCATCGTCACTCTCTTTTTCTTTACAGTCGATGTTGTATTGTCGTTTGATGTTTCGTAGGTCCGCACGAGTTGACAAGTGGTCTCTAGTTAGTTGACCAAATTGCGTGTCCCTGATGTTATCCATTATGGAGTTCATGCTCACTCCTTGTGCCAGTTTCCCGGCTATACGAGAACGCATCTCAGAGGATATCCGGTTAAAGGCGATTTCCCTCTTGTGCCCAACTTGTTGCAGGCAGTATTCTGCCAGAACTTCTCCTGTCACTCCATCAGTTCGTGTCGTAATGAAGGCAGGACAGGAGCAACCAGTTTTAGAACTTCCCTGTGATTTAAGTGACCGTTTGCCCGCGCCTCTGGATGAAAATTCTCCTGTTCTGTTGCAGTAGAACCAAGAGGTCTTATGATGTTTTGTTCTCCTGTCGGCCCTCTGTTTTACGAACCAAGATTTCGACATTTTTTGTTCTAACACCTTCCATTTCATGAAGCTTTCCCAGGACTGAAATGTTTGAGTTTCTGTCTTAAGAGCATGTCCCGTGGTCAGAGTTGAGGTGCTCAATAAGATCCCCCGTCGTGGAAAACGTTTTGTCTTTCCTAAATAAGAAGAAAAGAAAGCGAAGCATCCAACTGTTATAAAGTAGTGGGGAAGTGTACACAATTTGACAGTTTTTAGCCTCTGTCACTTGACAGGCCAAATTCTAAATTATTTTTTTGCTTGCCGGAGTGAAAGGAGAAAAAATATTTATTCTTCCTTCGATGTCGATTTTGACTTGTTTTGTTTTATTTCCCAAACCTTTTAGCCAAATCAGAATATAAATATATCAATATCTATCTATCTATCTATCTATCTATATATATATATATTTATATTTATATATATATATGTATATATATATGTATATATGTATATATATATTTTATTTCATATATATATATTTTATATTATATTTTATATTCTTTATTTTTATTAAATTTTTAACCTTTTTTTTAGATTTCTTAGATTTTTTACTGTATATATATATTTTTTTCGCTCGAAGTTGTCCGTCCTCGTTTTCCACAATTGCCTACAAATTTCATTACTCGAGGTTTGGACTACGAATCCTTTTGGATCCTTCTGGCACGTGGCATCCCTGTTGGCTCGAAGCATCTTAACTTCATATATATATATATATATATATATATATATATATATATATATATATTCATTAAATGTAGTTCAGGACTTCAGGAGTGATTCATCGTTTTATTGCTACAGACCTGTTTCGTATGGTCAACAAGTGACCACACTCATCAGGCAACATCAACGAATGACCGGTTAATTTAAATGCTGGCGGTTAAATACAAATTCAAATAGTTGCTATGGTGCTGATTATTGCGTTACGTTATCTTAAGGTTTTTGAGTACATATCTGTTTCTGTGAGGGCACGAAGTTGCTAATTCATTACGTTTGTTGAGGCTACATAGGTCTTTCCTGCAGATTATTAGAAATTTTTCGTAAAGACATAAACTGCATTTTTTAGTTACGTTGTTGTAAGGCTTGGATTTTCTGAGGACTTTCCATGCTATATTGAATGGTTTCTTGGCGTCTTTCAGTTTCCATACATGTTTTGACAGTTCGGTGCTGTTTCTTTTGTTGACGTGTCGGAAGGATGTTGTATGATTTCTGAAACGTTCTTTGAAGTTTGTTGCGAGTCCTACGTATGATTCTGTTTCTGTGTCGGTTGTTACGGTTGCTTGGTATACCACGTTCGTTTCAAGGCATTTACCTTGAAGGGGGCATTCGTCTTTTGTTCGGCAGTTGCACTGTTTGTTGGGTTGTTGTGTTGGGGCTGTGTTGTAATCGGAGAGGAGTGTTTTGTTGTGTGACGAGATAATGGATTTCATGTTGGGCATGCAGGAGTAGCTAAGCTTGAGCGTGTGTCTGTTGAAGATCTTGTTAAGTGGGTGGTTCTTTGGGAAGCATTTGTCGACTATGTGGAGGAACTTCTTTCCTAGGTTGGTTTTGACGTTGGAGTTCGAGTTGGAGCTACCACCCACTTAACAAGATCTTCAACAGACACACGCTCAAGCTTAGCTACTCCTGCTGCCCAACATGAAATCCATTATCTCGTCACACAACAAAACACTCCTCTCCGATTACAACACAGCCCCAACACAACAACCCAACAAACAGTGCAACTGCCGAACAAAAGACGAATGCCCCCTTCAAGGTAAATGCCTTGAAACGAACGTGGTATACCAAGCAACCGTAACAACCGACACAGAAACAGAATCATACGTAGGACTCGCAACAAACTTCAAAGAACGTTTCAGAAATCATACAACATCCTTCCGACACGTCAACAAAAGAAACAGCACCGAACTGTCAAAACATGTATGGAAACTGAAAGACGCCAAGAAACCATTCAATATAGCATGGAAAGTCCTCAGAAAATCCAAGCCTTACAACAACGTAACTAAAAAATGCAGTTTATGTCTTTACGAAAAATTTCTAATAATCTGCAGGAAAGACCTATGTAGCCTCAACAAACGTAATGAATTAGCAACTTCGTGCCCTCACAGAAACAGATATGTACTCAAAAACCTTAAGATAACGTAACGCAATAATCAGCACCATAGCAACTATTTGAATTTGTATTTAACCGCCAGCATTTAAATTAACCGGTCATTCGTTGATGTTGCCTGATGAGTGTGGTCACTTGTTGACCATACGAAACAGGTCTGTAGCAATAAAACGATGAATCACTCCTGAAGTCCTGAACTACATTTAATGAATATACTATGCTCCTCTAAGAGTTGGGCGCTTTTTGAAATCCATTCACCACAAGGAAATAGAATTTATATATATATATATATATATATATATATATATATATATATATAAAATGCCTCAAGCCAACAAAGAATGCCACTGCGTCAGGAGGATCAATGAAGATTCACAGTCCAAGCCTCACCGCAAAAATGAATTTAAAAACGTTTGATAAAGCAAGGACGGACAACTTCTGACGGTAAAAAAGTTAAAAAGTTAAAAATTTAATAGAAAAACGTTTCGGTCTTAGGTAACTGATGAAGGTCTAAGACCGAAACGTTTTTCTATTAAATTTTTAACTTTTTAACTTTTTTTACCGTCAGAAGTTGTCCGTCCTTGCTTTATCAAACGTTTATATATATATATATATATATATATATATATATATATATATATATATATATATATATATATATATGAGTAATAACGAAGAGGCAAGATTTGCTGTTACTCCGAGTTTCGTGCTTACGCACTCATCAGACAGTATTTATTTAGATTAAATACTGTCTGATGAGTGCGTAAGCACGAAACTCGGAGTAACAGCAAATCTTGCCTCTTCGTTATTACTCATATACTCAGCTCTACACTATATGTGTATTGAGCACTATTTTAATGGGATCTGCTACTTCCTCATATGGTTATATATATATATATATATATATATATATATATATATATATATATATGAAGTTAATGAAAGAACCAAGGACGGGCAACTTCTGACTGACATTTTCATTGGAAGAAAAACTTTTTATGCCCTGAGCGGGATTTGAACCCACGTCCCCCTGATTACCGGTCGGGTGTGATCACCACTACACTATCAGAGCAACCGTGCTGGCTACACGGCCAATCTAGATAGTGAATGGAGATTTATCAGGGGGACGTGGGTTCAAATCCCGCTCAGGGCATAAAAAGTTTTTCTTCCAATGAAAATGTCATTCAGAAGTTGTCCGTCCTTGGTTCTTTCATTAACTCCATTAATTAACTACGTCTGACCGAGGCTTGGACTGTGAATCTATTTGTGATCCTCCTGTGGGCAGAGATGCGCTGTTGGCTCGAGAGACCACTTAACTTGTAATTAAATTGTCTCCTTCTCTCTCGTCCGCCTGTGAATCGTCGTTCCTGTCGATCCAGTGTCATCTAGTTGGAGAAAAACATTGGCCCGGGAGAACCACGTAAATCTCCACTCACTATCTAGATTGGCCGTGTAGCCAGCACGGTTGCTCTGATAGTGTAGTGGTGATCACACCCGACCGGTAATCAGGGGGACGTGGGTTCAAATCCCGCTCAGGGCATGAAAGTTTTTCTTCCAATGAAAATGTCATTCAGAAGTTGTCCGTCCTTGGTTCTTTCATTAACTTCATTAATTAACTACGTCTGACCGAGGCTTGGACTGTGAATCCATTTGTGATCCTCCTGTGGGCAGAGATGCGCTGTTGGCTCGAGAGACCACTTAACTTGTATATATACATACATACATACATACATACATACATACATACATACATACATACATACATACATACATACATACATATATATATATATATATATATATATATATATATATATATATATATATATAACTGCAGACAGTACTGTTTCGACCTTCTGGGCCTCATCAGTGCAGTGCTGAAAACTAGGATGGAGGCTAAGCTTAAAAAGCCGCCCCAAATACTACACATGTGGTAGTATCTAAGTCATTACCAGAGTGCTCGAACTAGCGAGCTAGTGAGCATGCGCAATTGCAAGAGTAACAACTCATACCGCACATAAGTTTAAGTACTGCTATAATAGTGAAAGTATGTTTTGGTTAGAGGGAGAAAACTCCATTCAAGAAAAGCAGAAATTGATATATTATCCGCTTGCTCAGAACTCTGGCTTTATATTCAACTGACTTTTCATACCGTTTTAGCGAGAAATACAGGACGTTTGCAACGTTAGCAACAGAAAACCTAGCTTGTCAAGGTTACATACCTGTAATCGGCTGTTTTGCATTCAGGACAAATAATATGCTTGTTTATCGGTGCTTTAACTTCTTTCGCAGTCGATTTATGTTTCCGTAACTTATGTTTGTACAGGCAGTTTCTATTGCTCAATGTCAAGCCACATTCTGGACACTGGAAACGAGCTGAGGCGTCTGGAGTAGACGCGGATGATGATGTTGAAGATGATGCCATTCTTTTAGAGGCAGAAAATATCGATGGCGCATTGGGTGAATGGGAAGTATTTGCTGCTGACAATGAATCTTCCTTCGACTTGCCAGTTGTGAACTGGGAAGATGGTGTTGTCGGACTGCTATTGGTGGAAGATGACGGAGACTGCTCTGCTGATTGAGCCACGGAATCTTTAGACAATTTCGGGGGTTGCTGTGCTATCGTATCCTCAGTTTTACGGGACATGTCGGCCAAGCGTTTGTTTGACAACCGAGACAACTTCCTTTTTTTAACAGTCGCACGAGAGGATCCTTCGGAGGAGCGTTTTGGCGTCGGGGAAGACGCAGTTACGTTACCATCAGCAGATTTAGATTTTGTCAGTGGATGTTTTCCTAAGAGCTGAGAGGGCTTTGTCTCATCGCACTGAGTTGGAGTTGAAGAACATGGCGAGGACTTGACTGAGAATGATCCTGAAGATGACGAACTGATATTTGCTTCACTGGGAGACGATTTCTTGGAAGGAGGTTTGTCACACGATGGAGATTCATATCTTGAAGGCATATCTTTCAACTTCGAAGACAGATTCTCCTTTGATTTTGTTGCATTGTTTGGACGAGAACAAAAGGTGTGGTCAGACTTTTCAGGGTTTTTGCCACTCCAGCCAACGGGAGGTAAGACATAGTCTATTTCGATGCGACCTTCTGCGAACCACGACATCAACACTCGTCGCAAATATAACCAGTATTGGGTCGGGCGTTGCAAGAAGATCGATTCTCTGATCGGTGGACCCGTTAACCATTGGAAAAGAGAGCTGTACAAGGCTACCACAGCTGCGTTCACCAGAGTAATAACACCACATATATCAGTGCAACTCTGCAGGGAATAGTTACGACATCGCCAGTCACATTCATGACCCTGCCAATTAGTCGCACTGGGAGAGTGGGCAAGCACCAAATGACTCTTTTTGTACGTTCCGACTTGTGGAATGTACCGTGCAAAATCATTGACGACGTCGATGATGTCTGGAGGAGGTTGCCAAGCCAGCGTGTCACAGTATATGATCTTCATGAAAGGTCGCAGCTCAACATCTACCAGTACCCAATGATTACCACCATTTTGAGGGCTGCCAATGAAAGTTTTGCCATTCCTTTGTCCCACATTCAGAGCGAAAACCAGCCTTTTTAACGTTCCAAGGTTAAATAACTTAGCTTTCCTCGTCATCTCGTTGTGGATATTAACAACGACGTTGGGGCATAGTAGCATGGTATCGTTTTGCATGTCGTTAAGCTGTCTTAAAACCCACGTGACGTGATCAGTAGAGACCCAGCCTTGCGTTCCCGATGCAGCAAGACGGGCAAGCTCATCTGCAGTCAATCCTGTTAATTAGTAACAATATGATATACTTGTCATCTGGCTTTATTAAATATTTTCTAAGGGAGTGGGGTAATAGACCTCAAAAACTAGAGTTGGAGTGGGCTGCTAGCAGATAAAGATATATATAAGATCATAGAGTTCTAAGCGTCACTGCTTTCTAATTCAACAAAACTGTGATACTATATTGGAGATGGCATCCCCCAACCCCCCCCCCCCCCAACCCCGTTTCCACCCTTGGACACCATGTCACAAAAAATTTTAAGTGAAAAGAAACCTTTTAAAACCCTAATCGAATTTTTTCAGCTACAAAATAAGCATATCCCATTTTCTATCTTACATCATTTTACTTTTTCGGGCCGGTGCACGCATTTTCGTTTTGTTTATCTTTAAAATTGCATACATAAACTTTATTGCATATTTTAGCCGGTTCCAGTACTAGTTCAGGATATACCTAAATAAGCCTACACATTACGACATCACGACATCACGACATCACTCCACACGAAGTCATTTCTTAATTTTTGTTAAAAAAAAAAAAAAAACTTACCATAACTTGGTAGCATATCGTCAGAAGGATTGTCCCAGATCATGGCTTTGAATTTGTCGATCGCTTCCGAGGAAATTTCTCGCCGAGTTTTGGGCTGGCGAAAAGCTTTCGAAAACCACCTCACCTCAGTATTGTAATCACTGGGTTTTCCCTGTCGACGGCTCAACTTTGCAAGGATCATTCTATACGTAAATATTGAACAATGCTTGGAGCAACTCAAGTGAAAAATTTTACTCAGGATTTACCTTTCCCGCTAAAAATGATAAAATTAACCAGGCGCTGCTAATGTTAGAGACCAGGTTCCCGCTGTCTTGTTATAGTTTGGTCCATGATACATTTCGATCTCGATATTCTTTCGTTCCCAAAGCATTTTGGGGTTGGGAGACGCGCTGTCCCTAATGGCATGTCTGTCAACCTATTAGCTGGAGTATGGCCGCCATCTTGCGCGACTCCGTCGTCGTCGTCGCCGTCGTGCGTACGCGCCCACGAGCAATACCGCTAGCCATGATAACCATGAGAAAATCAATTCATGGGTTTCCTTTTCTTCCCTATATGGGTATGGGGCTCCGTTTGGCGGCCATTCGGGCCGCCGGAGCTCCGCTATAAATAGATATTTAAAAAGACATTACTACCAAATGCTGAAATCCCATTAAGTTTCAATCACTTACTGGGTCCATCAGTCATCGTGTTACGACAGTGAAACCACACAGGTTCAGTTTCTTCACTTCTAACCTCCTTGAAGCTTATGTTCGATTTTGATTACTTAATCTTGCGCCTCATCTCACTTTAGAACGGACCAAAAAAAGATAACTTTATAAGAGCAATAAAAACTCAAGAATGGTAAGAAAATGTTGAATGATGGTTGTTCTGTAGAGCCATATAATATATAGATTTAGGCCAGCCTAAAAGCGGAGCTCCTCAGTTATTTTTCGGAATGTTGTTACTAATGAAAATATAATAGTTTCAGCCGGAACTAGTATTACATCAGCAGATCGAGGTGTAAGATGGTGTGATTATGAAATATAGAGCCACGATTTCAAGGATTTCTGGGAAGCTACCAAAAATCTTGATCACATAACAGAACTGTCTTCTGTGCTTTTTGGTGGCATTTCTTGTTCTTTCCTACCTTATTCAGAAAGACAAGGCATTGTTATTAATCATTATATTCTTCCTTAGTTAACATGGGGACTCCCACACAAAAGAAGTTTACACATTTTTTTGTTGTGGGGACTGATTGAAATGCAGTGGTTACAATATACTCAGTCCCTGAATCTCTACCGAATGAAATCTCACAAAAATACCAAAACAGTATACATATGTGAAAAGTTGGAAAGTTTTGTTTTCTAACTTGTCCCCAAAGATACATTTAGCCATCTTCACTATTGTATTGTATTCCTGCTGGAAGGGTTTGCAATAAGCAAAATCACCCTCGCATGAATGGTAATTACGATATTTTTTTTTTTGCTGATCGTGAATACTTGCATAGGCTTCTAATAATAATTTTATTATTCAATTTCAATGTGATTTGTTCTTTTTCTCGACTGGCATTGTGGACTACAAGAGCTACGATTGGGTTCCATTGATTAATTTTGCTATGATTAAATTATACCAAGAATTATCAGTAAGCTAAGAGGAAGTTATATTATGTACATGTATTTTGTCTGCACTACACAACCAAATGCACTCAAAGGCTATGAGGCATAGGTACATTCGTCAGAAGAGCCCAGCATATCCAAGATATGTTTTGATTGACACATCAATTAAGATAATTTACAGCAAAATGGATAAAAAATACATCAATATCCTACATGCACCAAAGCCAGACATGGGGTTATAAGGCAATCGTTTAAACAACAGATTGAAATAATTTATAAATTAGAGAACACTATTTCTACAACAGAATGGAACAAATTAACCTTATCGGACATTGTGAATGGCAAGGCTGTCTGTAGAATGTCACAAATTTCTCCACCCTTTCTTTCTACAAAAATGCTAATCCTGCAACTTTGCTTAAGACCCAGTTCTCCATTTCGTGTTGGCAAAATATCAATTTATGCCATGTCCAATGCAGATTATCACAAAATTGATTTAAAAGCTCAATAAACATCATTTTAAAGCCAAAAAGCCAATTATTTAAATAAACCATGAGTAAATTATCTCTAAGAAAAACTGATTAAATTAACAGGCACTTAAAAATAGTTAGTTAATATGTGTTTCTTAATAATGTAATGCAGTGTATCTGTCACAATGTTGCAGCTATGATATTACTACAAACAGGATGGGTTGCAGAACTGAACCTCCAAGTCAGTTTATTCAATGAACTTGGTGCAGAATTTATAATCCCATCAAGTTGTCTGTAAATACAGAGAAACCAAACAAAGCATTACAATCATAAGTAATGAATTACTAAACTCTTTTACATGTACTGTATGAGCAGTGTATGTTCCATTAATATTGGGGATCTCTCAGAAGCTGCATCCATGATAAATTAATTTGTTCCCAGATGCAGTTGTTTATAGAACTTTTCACAAATTAATATCTCTGTCATAACAGTGACCTCTGTGTTCTCCAACAATTAGCACACAAGAAAAATACACTCAGTAAGATATTGTTTACAATAAAAATTAATGCCTATAAGCAATCATAAGGACCTTAAATTTATATTACCTCAGAAATATCTCACCAGGCCATGGTTGCTTTGAAAATCTTTGATGTTTTAATACAGGCTCCCCATCTGTAACCTGTTCATATATTGACTGACAGGAACAGGCATGTAATTCCTTTCTTTGATATACAGTGTACTTCATTGTTAGCTGTTTACTGAGTGTTAGTAGTGAATTAAATGCTAGGGGTTGGTACTCCAACTTTCACTGTAGCAGGCTCTGCCCTGAGATACAAAGCAAACTTACATAACTGTTATGAACTTCGCCACTTGCTTTCGAGAGCAAATGCAATTTGCTTCAAACAAGCAACTGGAACATTGAGGGTTACAACAATGTGCACAGTCCCAATCACAGGGTCATCCCGGCTGTTTGGTTGTACATATAACTGTACAACTGTATATGAGTTCAGCTTCCAGAAGAAAATCAGAGTTTGTCAGGATAAATTCTGATGTTCTTGCTTACTCAATGAATGAATGTGCAGTTCCAGAAGATATTCACACCCAACACCCATTCACGGCCAGTCTTTAGAAATTCCAAATTAAAGTATCAGGAATCAAGAGCTCTAATAGAGAAAAAACCTCCATGTGGGGTATGAATCTTTTCTTGAAGAAAACAATGTCTGAGAAATCATTAATTACAAAATAATTTTTAAGAAACATCTTACCTTTCAGAGAATTTTGTAATCTGCACTGTCTGGCCAGTTCATATACATGTATTTGACAAGTTGACACTGGGCATGTTTGTAAATTTGTGCACTTCAACATCACATTACTATGTAGTAGCACTGGCCAACTAAAAACAAACAGCATAATTTGGTTCATTAATATACACTGTACATTATTAGGTTGAAATATTGGTGTAGATTGTTGCACATCAACAGATACAGAAACTATTTGCACCTGAATCATAATGAGTGAAAAATCGTGCATAAGACATTTACATGTACATGTAACAACCCTCCACCTTTTTTGGGTGGATAGAGTTACTCATAGCCTGCGAGCAGGCTCTAGTATCTGTCTCTATTGTCTGAGCAGGCTAAATAGGTGTCTAGTGTTTTTCTGCATTGGCATGTCACCAAGAGCCTTCATGCGGCTTTGCCACTCACACCCCCAGCCTAAACACGAGAGCCTGCTCATAGGCTAAGTTACCCATCTTTTGTTCAAGCTGGCCCTGGTGAGAGCCCGGTTCTTGTCTAGATCAAATTGCTCTGAGAAGACTGGTGAGCAGCACATTAACAACAAGCTATTATAGGCTATTGCAGTGAGTTCCTGGCAGTCTTTTAGCATCTTTGAACAGCATGTGGTCTGATCTGTCAGCAAGTGAGAAGCAGACGGAAGTAAGTGTGCAACATTTCTACAAATTGTTTTAATACGATGGCCGCCAAGAATATGAAATGCTGATTTGTCACAGTATCAGTGTGGAAATTGTGTTAATCTGGAATTGGTCTCGTATCTGTTGGAAAAATCAAATTTCATATTTAGACCAGACGGGTTAGCCCTTGGACTTCGAAATTGGGGGGTGTGACCGTCAATGTACAGGGGGCTGCCACTGATGGATATCGTGTTCTCTATGACATTTTCTATCTTGTTCAGTATGTACTAGACATAAAGGATAAATTTATACTTCCGGTAAATTGAAGATCACTTATTAAACAAAATGGCAATTACCAACAAGCTTATTTTAGACACTCTCGAGGTGCTTGGAATAAAATTAGGATGCACTTTACTGAGATTCTCATGATCATAGCCCTCACTAAAAATAACGGTTGCACAATTTCAACAGACGGGGAATTTTTGTTTCAAAAAAGGTTAAGTTTGAGGTCCTTTTTACTTGGCAACTTACTTTTTACAGTCAAAAAGCTAAGCAAAACAATTTTCGCGTATTTGAAGAACTTATTTTCTTTGATTTGTGGATTCCAGTTTCCAGTTTCTGGATTCCGGTTTTTGGTTCCAGATTCCAGATTCCGGTTTCTGGGTTTTAGGGTTGCCCCATATTTAACATATTGTTGGCTTCACATTCAGTTTACACATGGCTGTTATCCAGCATAGGCAGACTTATAAGTTTTCCTTCAAAAATATATTGCAACAACTATTGCATCTTTCGTTACCTATTCTTGTGATGAAATGACACAAAATTCAAGAACAAGAAGTCATAAGCATAAAACTAACTTACATGGTAGTGCTTACAGTTCCTCTTACTGTCTGCATACGCTGTCCATAAACTGATGCTGCCTGGACAATGTACTCATTATTTTTCTGATCACACCTTTTAAAACGTCACTGTTATATAATTTGTCCTGAAAAAGCAATACATGAAATGTTATGCCTTTGCACTCACCAAATACCTTTACATGATGTATAATGTACACCATATCAACATTCACAATTCTCTTTACTTTCATTGTAACTCTTTTGTGTCATTTTCCCTCACTTGAAGACAGGACTTCCACATTAGGTTATATTATTTGCCCCGGGAATCTCTATGAATTCACAGGGAGTGATAACAATTAAATCATGACTAATTTTAGCAAAGGAGACGTTCAAATGTCAGATTTTAATGCTAAGTTTATACAGTAACTTTACATTACTCTTCGTACATATATATAACCTCTCAATTATTGCACCTATAGACAGAAGGTGTGCTGGGGGAAGAAATGTTCTAAACTCTCTGAAGTTTTCACCCTTACCTGTAATAGGATGACTATTATGAACTACGGTTTGTAACCAACACCAACATCAGGTTATGTATACACATGTATATTTTGTTGTTGTCTGTAATCATAAAAAAATAAAAAATTAAAATCCTCCATAAAGTTCACACTCAATAACACTGCTACATGTAGTGCTGTTACTGGAAATCAATTTAAGTGAAACTGTTGCAACAGCTCTGCCAAAATCTTCCCTAGCAGTTAAGGCAGGATAACAGAATATACATGTAGCACACAGCAAAGGCTAGAGATACACACATGTTAGTTATCAGTTAGGATTTGGTGAGCTTCTGTGCTGTAGGTATGGTGGAAAATAATAGATTATCAGAAATGAAGGTTCCTGAGACATTTTGACAGCACTGAGAGGAATTAATATATAAATTCACAAAAGAAGGAGAAGTTCTTGCCCTGTCCAGTTCTCTGTAATAAAAATATCATTTACATATGAGTCATTTATAATATGTGGTTTGTGTTTAAAGCCGATATAATGCACACTCTGATTGGCCAATTCCAGTGCATTATTTACATTTACATGGTATACCTCAGTAAAACCATAAAACTTTGCGTGCGACTAAAATAAAAAATATAAAAAATAAAAATAAATACCTAATTCAGAACAATTTAAAATACTCAACACTAAAACGAATGTAATTCTTTACTTGAAAATTATTCTCCCGTAATGCCCATGGGCAAATTACAGGCATGCTAAAAAGTCCTAACACAAAGTAAAAGGAAATTAAGAAAACTATTGCTTTTTTCCGGAAAATTGTAGCGACTGAAGACAA
Organism: Orbicella franksi; assembly: GCF_964199315.1. Lineage (NCBI taxonomy): Eukaryota > Metazoa > Cnidaria > Anthozoa > Scleractinia > Merulinidae > Orbicella > Orbicella franksi. The sequence continues at coordinate 4,888,705 of NC_138150.1, forward strand.
TGATGGAACACTCTGAGAGTGCATTCTATCAACCTGATGAGATAAAATTTAAGGAGAATAGAGAATTCACGGAGTTATATCACAAACAAATTGGTACAGGACAGGAGAAAGGAAACTGTACAGCCAGGAAGAAACTGAAACTTTCTTCGACCAGCAAAAAAGTATGCATGCACAACAAAGAAAACAGTCAGTGACATTCATTTAATAAGTTAGTAAATAAATAATTAGTGTGAAGAAGAGAGCAGAGAGAGAGAGAGTGGAGATAGGAGAGCGCTCTCTCCAACTAAATTGTGTATATATGTATGTAAAAGTTATTCTTATTACTGAGAAATGGTCAGGGCAAGAACTTCTATAACACTGTTCAATTTACCGAGTTAATTAGTACTATCTCACTTTTTTGGAACATTTCCATATTAAGTGTAAATACCGCATTGGGGAATAACCTCTTATTAACAAAATACGGTCCATGTACCCCCAACCAAAAGCAATGGCACAAATAACATGAAATAGCCAATCAAAATCAAAGTAGAGCTTTATTTGCAGACAGGATTGCCATGCATGATCGTCTACTCGACATTTTGGACTATATAAGCATTTCACCAAACCGAACTCATTGGACAGACAACAAAATAAAACGAGGAAATCTACATTATAAACACAAGATGCATATCACTACATCTGAGCTCGAGTATCAACAGCAAATCCCTTTTCAATGAACGGTGACCGAATAAAAGAGAGGATAAAGAAAATTCGTTTAAGCTTGCGGTGTTAAAGTTGAAAAATTATTCACGCTTAAATTTGAATATTACTGAGAGTCTGTATTTTTGCCGACGGCTTAATTTAGCTATGCAGTCATTTTATTAGCAGTAGCTTTACCAGTCTTCAACCAATTTAACCTCGGAATTCACAAAAGCATTTCGGCAAACCGAATAAATTGAACTAACAAAACGAGGAAATCTCCATACTTTGTAATTACAATATGCAAATATTCACATAAGAACAAAAGTAAATTTAGCAAATCCTGTTCGTAGACCTTTCTTGGTTCAGTTTTTAACAACAGAAGAACAAATTTTAGCAGTCTAACGAAGCGGCAGTGCTAACTAAATCAGAGAAAACTTCAAAACTCGCCCGGCCGTGTTTACAAGTACGATTTTGGTTAAGCTTATTTTTAGATGTGAGGTTATAAGCTTAAATTGACGACGAAAATCGATAGAAAACATAATTTGTTTACAACTTACAGCAACCTCCAAAGCGACCCACGTGTTATTGTTTAGAGACGAGCGAAAAATTAAAACGATGCAATTTTTAAAATCTCTTACAGCATGGCTTCAAATAAGGAAGACTTTTAATGGATTCCAATTGAAAATAAGCTTATATCGCCGAGGAAACTTGTTAATTTTCACACCAAACGCAACAACAAAAGTCACTTACCGCAAGTTGGCAATTCAGTTCGGCCAGTTCGGCCAGTGTAAATCTTCCAGGCAGAAACTTGCAGCAAAAGTTGTGAAGACTAAACCGAAGTTATATTTTCGATAGATCAACGAATCAACCACTTCTTTCCACTACGTTTACTGTTTTGCAATTTCTCTAAAACACTCGGGTACGTTTGATTTCTCTAATGTTCATCACCTGACCAAATCAGGTGACTTTTGAATTTTCTTGCACGGCTGCACAGCATCACGTTCGCGCGAATTTTGAACTTGGCCATGGGGAGTTCGGCAGTCTTCTGAATCAATTTGTCGGGTACTTTCGCCTCCTTTCTATAGCCCTCGTTAGCTTTGGTTCACGGCATTGTTCGGTATTATTTCACCTCCTTTCTCTAGCCCTTGACTAGCTATAATTCACGCCATTGTTCAGTACTGTTTCGCCTCCTTCCCCAGCGCTGGCCCGCTCAGTCTTTTTCGCGATCTTTTTCGCTACTTCTTTGCCTGTTAATTCTTGCTTTCTGTCTTTTGCTTCAGCGCAACCCTGTCTTAAAAATATTAAATCAACCTCCGCTATCGTTTTTCTTTAAAAATCCCGCCAAGAAAAATGGCATTCACCCGCTACCAACTGAGGGTGCATGTCTCTGTCAACCTATTAGCTGGAGTATGGCCGCCATCTTGAGCGACTCCGTCGTCGTCGTCGTCGTCGTCGTCGCCGTCGTGCGTACGCGCCCACGAGCAATACCGCTAGCCATGATAACCATGAGAAAATCAATTCATGGGTTTCCTTTTCTTCCCTATATGGGTATGGGGCTCCGCCGGAGCTCCGCTATTATTCTCATATATGTTACGTGGTTCAACGAAAACGTAGCGCCGTACCGCTGAGTTTCCAACGTTGACCTTTCGAGTGTTAGCCTTTCTCCAAGAAATTATCAAGGTAAGAGAGTGAATCCCCCATATAGGCCTTTTACCCAAGGTAATCCCTCTTAAGTTATTTTTAGACATGGTACCCATTTCCTCCGAGGATGTTACTCGCGCGATGCGTGGACAACCGAAGCGACCTTCCCGAAACTTCATCGTGGAAGAGCTGGGTACCATGTCTAACAATAACTTAAGAGGGATTACCTTGGATATAAGACCTATATGGGAGACTCACTCTGTTACCTTGATAATCTATTGACATATCTCCTATTTCTCACTGCTTTGTGGGAGAAATCATGCGGGATAGTTTCGGATCTTCAAGACTTCTAGGAATGTTCTTACAAAACAGCGTTGCAGGTTACAGCCTAAATAATATCTACGAGATTTATACCTGGGAGTGAGTCTCCACCGTAGTCGTGCGTAACGGCCCAAAGTAAGGTTGCGGAGGAGGCTACAGCGGTACAAGAGAGCAAATATTTTCGTTCTGCTTCAATGCCATTTAACTTATTGCTAGCTATTTATTTGGTTTTGATCCACTAGAGGAATATTGTTAGCTCATTTAGGCTTCGGGTGATATTTATCTGTAGTCTTCTACCTGCACACGCCAAATTCGTGAGAGAGGCTACAACGTCGTTCTGCCACGTGTTAGGAACAACCCGCGCGCAACAACAGCAACAACAACAATAATATATTTATTTTCTTAATGCAAATACAAATGCACGCAAGCACTGGGGTATTTTCGTGTTTAGCCTCAAGCTGGAGTCCTCAAGTGTCGCTAAGACACACTCAGGCGAGGCTTCTGAAATTCCTCCACGTTTGATTAACGTCAAAGCCACAGTATTAATAATTTGTGTGTCTTTGATTATGCTATATTATGTTGCTCTGACTATTCTCTTCTTATTTAAATAATAATCTGAATGCAGGCCTGTTACCGTCAAAATAAATCAATCGTCTCTCTGAAATTAAAGGTTCACATCCAAATCGTCCATTTCACCTTAACAAGGTGGAGACTTCGAAACAATTTGGATAGGCTCGTACAGTGTATATCTCAGAGCTATCTAAACTTGATGCATGGTTTACAACCGGCCTGAACGAAAACCAGATGTGCTCCCTTAAAACTTGTTGGGTTGTTCAGGGAGGCTATTGGGCCCGCGCCGGGCTATTGGGGCACGAATTTGTTTATTAATTTATCATTTCTGCACACAAATGTGGGCTTTAACGTACTTGACAACTGGGTTTTCTTCATTGAACGTTCAAAATTCTTCCAAATTCTCATCAAGCGTTATTCTTTTATTCCCTTCGAACAGAAAGTACCTTCGAGTTGAGGCGCTCCACAGCCCACGAAACAACGCCCAGAGGGCTGTCCTACATTGATCCTGGAAATGATATCATGTCTCTCACGAAAGCCAAGCATATCTCATCAGAGTGAGTGTTGAATAACTGGTGTATGACGAAATATTTTACGCTATTCTTATGATCAAAACAAAATTAAATGTCGTCTAATTTGCTCGTACTGGAGTTATGGAGGTAAATCGTGAGATATTGAGCTGCAGTGAACGGTTCGTCGCAGTTGACTTCACCTGTCAGCCGTCACTTTAGCAGCGCCGATACAACTGCAGCACTTCTCGTGTTTACTCAGTTTACCCAGCGCTTCTGTGCATTTATAAGCCAAGGAATGATACTCAACGTGTTCAAAGTTCTCAACGAAATGTTTGTTGGCTCAGGCATCTACGGAAAATAGAGAAAGAAAATCAACTCAGATCAAAAGCTAGTCGAGTAAACTGTTGACTGTGAAATTTGCATAGAATAACAATGAAGTGAACTTGGGCGTTCTGATGTTCTCTAATGTTTTAATTCAACGCATGTTCTGATTTCTTGTCGCTAGAGCACTTGACCTGTGTTACCTTTCTAACACAGGAGCTGCGCGGATAAAAAATCTAATTAACAATGAGATTATGAGCTCGAGATTTCTATGAGGTGAAGGCCGAATCAACTATCACCTCATAGAAATCGAGAGCAAATCAGTCTAATTTTTTTAGAATTCTAACTGAAATTACAGTGAAATTAACGCAAATAACGGTTTCCAATTATTTTTCTACGCATTATTGAACTTCAGGCTTTAATAAAATCGTACGTGTTGAATTGTCCTTGGTAAATTTGCAGTTGTTACGCGCGCGCACCGGTTTTCAATAATTTAAAGCTTTTAAAGTCAAGAATCCGTTTATGTCCTTCTTTCAGTCGTGTCAGGTATTTGATTATCTATTTACATCTAAACTTTTTTCCAAAACTTCCAAAAAACGATAAAAACGACGACGACCGACAGCTACGGACGACCGACAGCTACTGCACTCTAATGGCTGATAGTACACGAGTAGCTCAGCCAATCTGATTGTAACAATTGCATTAGAATACTACTAGAATTCTTGATGTTAGACACTTTCCAACCCGTAGGCAGGCACTGGCGCTTTGTGTTTAACATTAAGTTATCAATCACTTAAAAGTGCCACTTGAGAATCACTCTCGTTAACTACGTATAGTAAAGTTTCTGTCCCTTCATGCCTGAACAACGTAAAAGCAGCGGGTTTAATTTCAGATGACGCCATTCTCTTAAAGGCTCTTACACTCATTCCTAAATTCAAAACTTTAATTTATGCACACTGAACTCTAATATGTGGTAATATTTTCCCTTCAAAAACTTGCGCCCGATAGATATCTTCGTCCATTCCATCTTAGCGAGTTAGAAACTTACAAGCTGTTATTAAGCCTTTTATACCTGGCGTAAGTTTCAAACTAGACTACGAGTAGTCCCTCTTTCGCTCAGTCCGTCGAGCGAGACCGTAAATAAACCGCGAGGAAAAAATAGGAGTTCGCGCGGCCATTATTTCTCGCAGCTTTCTTCTGGCTTCACGTTCGACGGTCTAAGCGAAAGAGGGACAGCTCGTGGTCTAGTTTCAAAAGCAAATACCAATTGAGAAGTTTAAATAAGAGTTTTATCGGCCTATAATTTGTTTATTTTGTATTACCCAGCCGAGAAACAACAGTTCAACGTAAGTGATCCTTGCCTGAACCTGAAGTCTACTTGGCATAAAACTCTTTTTGCTGCTCAATCGTTTCCGACAACAAGCAGTTATACAACACGACACACCCACATATTCAGATGACCCATGGACACACAAGCAACCCCGTGAGGGCGTCCATTCATCATGCAAATTTATCGTACTTTTGAATTGGATGCGCGCCTTCTAAGCTAAAATAAATACTTCAACAGGATTTTGAAAATGGTAAATGAAGATATATTTCTTCGCTATAGCTACTCTTTTGTTCATGCCAAACTTACTGCTGGGGTTTATCATAGGAAGCTTTAGTGAAAAGTTCTCAGCAGTCGACATTTGCGGTCTAGCTGTTGTGGCTATTGCTTTCTTTATTTTCTTTTAATATGCCAAAACATACAATCATTTCAATTATTTAGTCTGGACATGCATCAGTTCTTCAAAGCGAAATATTTTCTTACGTCTTCGTTTATCAACATTTCAAATTCGCCAAACAACCTGGAAACCCTATCCTCGAATAACTTTCTTGTTTTAGTGGTTTCTCACAGAAATTACTCAGCTTGAGGCTAACAAAATCAACCCTGGAAATAACCCCCTTTAGGGCATTACTACATTCATTAAATTATCATACATTTTGCGCGCGTTCCTGGTGGCTTTCTCACTGAAGCGCTTCACAGAAAATTGATATACGCCGAGAGGTTTTTGCTACTTATTCGATCCAGTCAGATTAAGGTAAAGTCTTTACAGGGATCAATGGAAGTAAAAAAGTTAGAATTTATCAATTTGAGAGTAACTGACTATTTGCATGACCTCAGTTGTCCGCGGAAATCTGTTAATACATTCCGAGATTATAACTGGAGCAATTTTCATGTTAATCTGCATAACTTTAGCCAAGGAATAATGAACAGTTTATATTATGTACACACAGAAAAATTGTCAACCCGGGGCAAGAACAGCGATGAAAAAAGCAAACTTTATTTTGGGCTAAATATCACTGCTGAAGGACATAATTTGTCGAGAACTTTAATCGCGTAGACATGACCGGAACTGTTTTTTAAGAGAAGTAGAACGCGAAAAGAGGGCTTTGTTGTAATCATAAAATATTATTCTCTATTAACAGGTGGATTTTTGTCTCTCGTATAAAACTAATTAGAATTTTGCGCACAACTTTTCTCATTCGTCACCATCTCTTCAGCAAATCTGTTAGCTCAGGTGGACGCTTTGAAAATGAAAGCAAAATTTATTTTGGCTCTAGAAACTTAACTTACAATGAAATAATTGGTCGCTAATTAAGCTAATGAGACGTGAAATCAGTCATATTTGCAAGAGTGAACTCACGGCGTGTTTTCTACCTTGAACTTTTCACTTGCACTTTTCTTGCACTTTTCACTGGCGATGTTGTTGCTTCAGACCTCCGCACGAAAGCTGTTTACTGGTAATCTTGTTAACCTAGAGCACTTTTAAGTTTCAACAATCTTTGCATGATGCAGGCACAATGAAAGGGCTATTATAACTTACAGCTGTGTTTATGTGACATTAGATAACAGGCAATTATTTTACTGTAACTGACCAGACGTGAAATTTATCACGATCTATTACTTGTAAACCAACTGTCAGGTAGTTAGCTGGCATGTTTACCAATTTATACCCCAGGAACTTTTTTCCACAACAATGATACTTTTTGGTTTCACAGCAAGAAAATTCCTTTTTTCTGTGCGTATTTGGATTACAAGCCCGGGACACTTCAAAGTGCCATCAGTAGTGTTTGCATGATTCCTTTCACACCCAGGTAGGTACATTAACATGTCTGCGGTGAACATCAAGCTCTCCATCAAATAAGCTACCCTTGACTAGCTTCTGTTGTGTTCTTGAAGTTCCTCCTTTCATAGGCCTAAAGCTAAAAACGCCCCCTCTGCGATCACGAAATACAATTAATCTCTCTTACCTTCTTATTTCAGTTCTCATCCAATAGAAACGTGCATGTAACTGTTTTAATATCAAAAGGCAATATCAATAAAGGCAGTTTTAAATTGTTTGCTGAAGTCAATTCCTCTGCTCATTTCATCGGAGGTGGCTGCACGGAAACTTCAAAGTTGGTCTAGGCTCTGTAACATAGGAAACGATCTAAGGTATGTTAAGTTCCCTAAATTTCTCTTCTCAAACGTATTTGAGTGTATTTAATTATCCCTCCCAAAAAGGAATTGTCAGCAGAAAATGTTTTGATTTTCTCGGCCGCAGCACTGGCCTTACTAGGGCGTTCCTCAAGTGCAGGATCCGTAGCTCGCTAGTTAAACGTAGCCGTTGTCTTTGGTGGAATTCTTTGCTACTAGTCCCAGGGCTATAGATGTTGCTCTTAAATCATTTGGAAACCCAGTCCACGAACGTTTTTTTCGGCTTTATTGCGTTTTACCCGCGGCAATCAACAATTGCATCTTGGCGCCGAAAGGGAGCTGTCACGGTATAAGTAATTTTCAAATGAAGGGGAACCTCAAAACAAACGTTAAAAAAAAAGTAATACAAGGCGTAAACAAAGATTGTTAAGATTGAGAAAGACTGAAATGGATCGCAAAAAAAAAAAAAAAAGTTGAAAAAAGTTTGTCAAAGATGCATCGTCTGTAAATATTCCACAACAATTGGCGCGATTGATGGGCACCTACATTTAATCTGAATGAACTGAGTTAAAGAAAAAATATTCGAGGCCTAAGTTGATTCAATGATGTTCTGAACCGATAGCACACAAATTAACGAGCTAGTATTGTTACATAAATACAAGACGCTCAGAAATCGAGTTTTACTAATATTGGGGCAAGTAAAACGTGCTGTATGAAGCTGTCTTTGCCGTGTGCCAACACAGCTAGAGTTCGTTACGCACGGATCATTCCATGGTTAGCCCGCGCGCCACGGGCCCGCGCACCTGGTTCCAATAGATTGAGTAGCCGAAAAGATTTTCTCTCCTCAAACCTAAGCTTGCCAATGCAGACTTAGTTAATTTGAGATAAAGCCATGCGAATTGGATTTTTTCGCTGTAGCTTCAGCGTTCTTCGTTAACATCGTTCGCGGTGGTAGCAGATGGCAGAAAAGTGGCAAACCATTGCACGTTATGATCAACGTTATTATTTGCTTTAGAGTACTTGCAAGCTCAGTCATGCATCTCGAACTCCTAGCATAATTTATTTTGGCGCGCAAAACAGTGACTCACCAAGCAAATAATCAATTATGCTTTATATGCTATAACGAATTATTCTAGCATTTTGATTGGTTCCTCCTTGTGATCTATTGAAGTACGGACGTATAGGTACTTGACGGACAATTGCCTCCTGGCATAGTCGGTATACATTACTTTGTAAAAGTTTGAAGTCTTATATTCTGTGGGAGTTTGCAACGGATTCTTATGAACTTTGGGTTTAATTAAATTCCACGTGATAAATTGATCTATGGAGCGTTTTTTTTTTTTTTTGGTTTGAATGAAAAATACGAAAAATTGTTGCTATTGCGTGACATCGTCGAGGTGCGAAGCTCAGTGGATTTAGTTCTAATTGCATCCCCCAGTTACTACGCGACCAAATCTATTTGCCTTTGGTTATAGGCATTTTAGCTAACGCAGGGACACAAAAGAGCCCAAGTTTACATATCTCTGAGATAAAAAATACAAACTGAATTAAGGTAGTGATTCCTGTGGGTTTTACTTTACAGCCAATAATCACAAAGTTGCCTGATCTCAGTCAATCCTAAGTTTTGGCCAGTCATATCACAATTGAATTTTTTTCTTTGTTCTTTTTTTATTTGTAGGCTAGATTATGTCCGTACGGTTCATTGTGTGGTTTGGTCTGGTGGCTGTGGCTCAGATGGTGTCATGTCGTGAAATGCGTAAGTTTTAAAACAGAATGCCTGGGGAGGCCTGGGACAGAATGCCAGGTGTAATTTCGAGCGTAAAAAGAATCACGGGATATCAGGGCTAGCATGTCGGGAAAGGGTGGCAAAACCAAATAACCATTTATGAATCTTGACCTTAACATACCTAACAAATCCATCCAGTAGCTAATCTTTGTCTTTGCTTGTTCTCGTGAGCTGCACATTGGTAGCAAGTTTGTCTAAAACTGAAAACCGAAAATAATAAGGTTTGAAGTTGTCCTTCAGTAGCATTTCGGAATAGATAGATATATTGATTCAATTTAGGCCTTGAGCTACTGCATTTTAATTCCAAGCTTTCGCCGTTCTACGGCATCATCAGGGAATGAAAGAATATGATAAATACACACATTCCTGCTGCTCACACATATCTTTCAAATTTGGTCGTCAGAATCTTTTTCAAATCCTAGGGCAGTTCATGGATTTGAAAAAAGAAACGTGTTTGAAATCTTGGTGATTCCTTTTGAACAATCGGCCGTATTGCAAATTTTGAAGTTAGCCTTTCAAACTTAGTCTAGCTGGGACTGTTCAACTCTTGTTAACGTTCTCTCGTCGCTGTTTAGATTCAGAGATTAATAAGAACGGTTACCTCTCTGTTTATCCCAGATTGCGTTCCAATCTAAACATATAAACAGGAACGCGAAAGTTGACAGTACGATCAGGCGTTTTTGTTGCTAAAGGAAATCAAGTTCTTGTATTGATGTAAATGCGGACACGACTTTAAAACAAGACGTAGCCGCGAAAAAAACACTTAAGCGAAGAGAAAACTCGCCAGTCATCAAAATGTTCCATCACTGTTTCAGTGATAGTTCAAGCTTTTTTGAACAGGGAAAACTATGGCGAGAAACCACATTTGCATTTCTTTACAACCCACAAGTAGCCCTGAGGATGTCCAAAGCACTGAAATTATAAGTTATTTTGGCGAAGGACCTCCAGAAAAATGAAACAATATTTCCAGTAACGTTTTATAGTATGTTGTGTATGATAGTCAGTCTTAAAATTGTGATAATCTGAAAACATTCAGGCTGAAAAATAGAAAAAAAGTATCTATGTTTCGTTATGAATCATTGGGGCGCCATTTGCTTAAATAATACTTTCTCAGTTCTAATTTTAAGTGTCATTTAGTTTACGTTGTAGATTTTCGTGTACATTTTGCACAAATTTCTGACTACTGTATATGTACATACAGCAACCCAAAACGAGCACTGATAGATGTAATCGAATAATGAGATACAATTTTCTATAAAGCAGTCTTTCATAAAATCTGACCGCACTGAAAATCTAGTACTGTATCCGGCAAAACATAGAGGCTCAGACTATTGTACTTTGTGATCGGAGTTCTATCCTTATGGGAACAAAACTATTGTGATAATTAAATGTTAAAATGCACTGTTGTGAAGGAAGCGTTAAGAACTGAAATAATGACACCCTTACCCCATGCTTGTAAATTCCTGTCACCAAATTGATCTCTTAAGACTAGATGAATACTTTATTTTTTATCATAAGTTTAGTGGTTATATGTACTAAATACAATTTTAAGGTCCACTTTGCTACAAGTAAAACACCCATATAGTAACTGAACCATGCATGTACCTCAAGTAAAATATGTAAACCGGTAAATTTGCTACTTGAATAATCACTGAGAGCAAATACAGCTGTTAAAAGATATTTTTTCTCCAATCGCTTTCTCTAGCTAAACATTATTGTGTCAGATTAGTTTAAGTCCAAATCAGTTAAACAAGAGCACGCCCGAAAGCCTAAACAATTGTTTTGTTTTGTGTTATAGCGGAAGTTGCTAATGAAAGATGCTAAGCTAAGGGGGATCTGAGTATCCCACATCCCGTTAATCCTCAGCCTTAATGTCCAGTATCCCGTTAATACAAAAATTAACGATCTTCGTATTCGATATCCCGTTTTATCTGGCATAAATATCCAATATACCATTAATTTTTTCTCCAAATATCCTGTATCCCGAAAACCCCTGGTAGGGCCTCAGGGGGACTTATTTTCATATGCATGACCAGCTATATACAAAACCAAACAAATGGTATTACATCTGCAATAACGGACCGTTACTACGTGCAAAAAGTTTTAGCACAATGTTTTCAAGTTTTAAATTGCTCTTTGTTTGAAAAGGTCTTTGCAATTCGGAGAGGAACAACATTTATAGCATTCTTGCGAATGATTTCTTTGTTGCTACGACTTGTGTAAATTTGATATTTTATTTTCAACTAATCATAATCATAATTCACCGAGAAATTTTTAAACTTATAAGACATCAAACAAAAAACAGGCTTCCAACCTGTGAGCCTTCTCCTGTGAGCCATGTTAGCATTTCACAGATCACCAAATTAGGCTGTACTGCACAACATCTAGGGTACTTTTAAGTCTGACGTCATGCAAAGGCTGATAAAAACTGACAACACAGTTAACGGTATTGGTGTCACTACAAGTAGACTGCAACCACGGACTACTGTTAGGCCTGATGCCATCAAACTCAAGACTGGCCCGGTGAGACTATGGTTAACGCGTTGATGTGACAACAGCAGGGAGTTTACGAAACCAAGACGGCAACGGCAACGGCAAGGTCACTGAACAAAAGAATTAATGAGCAGTACAATGGCTGTGCACGTGCGTTATAATTCTTGGTACATTTCTTTACCGTCCTTTGCAAGACAACAGGGACCTTACGCAAAACACGACGGCAACGGCAACGGCAACGAGAACATCACCAAACAAAAGGTCTAATGAGCAAAACAATGACTGTGCACGTGCGTTATAATTCTTGGTACATTTCTTTGCCGTTCTCTGCAAAACAACAACGTGAAATGACTAAATTCTGCGTTGTCTGGAGGACGTGAACCAAGACGGCTAATTTTTCGTATTTCTATTTGGAATTGAACGCATTCGTAGCATATTCAGCAGGAGCAAGTTTTAATACCGACAAACACACTGGAAAGTACAAAATAAATGCGAAATTTCAAAGTAAAATAGTAACACAATTTTTGGTAGGCGTCTTTCTCGTCGTCGCTCTCGTATATGCGTAAGGTCCCTAACAACGTGAAATGACCAAATTTTTCGTTGTCTGGAGAACGTGAACCACGACGGCTAATTTTTTAAATTTTTATTTCAAATTTTTCGCTGTGTTCCGGATTTAGTTTTGCGATAGTTTTGGCAGTGATAAAGGAAGTAAATGACTTTAGAGTATCGCGAGATTCGCAGGTAAAATATAAATCCATTTTTTAATCGACGTTGTCCTCGGCGTCGCCATCGTGGTTTCGTAAACACCCTAGTCATTCTCAGATGACACGTTGATTCATTTGTAAGTAAGAAGCTGTCACATTTTGTTTTATTTGGTAAGTAGTGTTCAGTGGTTGACTTGCACCAGGGGTACCTTCATGAACACTGGAGTATATCGACCAAAACATGGCCAGAAAATATAACGCATCTATTTCTCCTTTAGGTTTTAATTCAAAAGTTCAACAGGAAGTTATATTTATGCTAAAAACTTGTCCATTCTACTTCTTAAAACTTCCTTAACAACTCGGTTTGTTGTTAGGAGCTTTAGAAATGTATTTTGAGGCACCAATCAGATCTTTTTAAATGATGAAATTACCATTAGGCATGGATTTCTATAAAGAAAGCGTCCTTTTCGTGAAGCAGGTTAGTCTTCTCAAGCTTTCAGTGCAATCATGGACATTAAGGTACACATTATTTTGCTGCTTCAACTTTTGATACCTAGTGGTAAGTACAAGAGAACTTTGATATTTTAGTGTTTTAATTCCACAGGGATTTTAACCTATTTTCTCCAAAAAAAAGGTGATTTACATTAATAGCCTTAGTCTACGAGATTTTGTGCTACCGTTGTCTTCAATCGTATGGATTATGGACTCGTAAGGAGCTAAAACAGCTCCCAACTGAATATCCATGTTTTTCGCTTGTTTTGTTTTCGTTTTTGTTATCGATCTCAGAAATAGAAATATCTACGAGCCAGGAACAAAGTATTATGAAAGTGGTGATGAAAAGGTTACGATGAGGGGGAACCAGTGATAAGAAAGTGATTTTATACATGTAAAACTATTCAGTAAGTTTTTTCAAAACTTGAATTACAACTATTACTATCTCTTCGCATAAGACCGATCGTGCTTAAGGACGTTCGCGCCAATTGTTTCCGCGCATCCTTACTGCGCACGCAAATTCACACGCCACGTCATGCATCGAGCGCGTGCGCTAAGTACTAAACTGAACAATGATAGAGCAGATAGCTACAGCTGTGCTTGGAACTAACGATCTTGGACGTTCGGTGTCCCCTACTTTTCTTTCCAGAAACAGATTTTATTTACAACTATCTCCACATTGTCCAAAAATGAACGAAAAAAATCACTGTGTGAAGTTGAAAAAATTTCAAGACTTCTGTCCACGGGACATCGAATCCTACCATCTTGCGGCTGATTAATGACAACAGTGGCAAAGCCGCACATTGTTGCGCTATTTATGTAACCGTATTGTTACGCACGAGGTGGCCTCAACTAAAAGCCTGATGGTTTCTGGAGGTGACCTCGCCTAACATTAAAATATTAATAAATACTGTACATTAAGTAAAAAGACAAAATAAACAGAATGAATGAATGAAAACAAACTCAACAAACCTTTCATTGAAAAGGCGTAAAACCTGTCAAACCTACACGAGTTCATTTTGAAAGTTTAAACCATTAGTCTATAAGTTGCTCTAGCCAATCAACAAGGAAGATGCGCGCAGAATTTGTTGTTACTAACGGGAAGTTCTAAGTAAAACTCATTATTTTCCACTGAGCACAAAGAACGGTCTATTCTATATAACAGTTAGTACTTGCAAGTAGTCCTTTCTTTCGTACTTTTTTGCTATTAACGGTTTGCAAGAGCAGAAAACATCAATTTATTTGCATTCCTGCGAAGGTGGTTTAGCTCCTAGGAGTATCTTTTGTTTTCTTCACGCAATAACATATTTAACCAAATAACTTTTTACTCCTCCAAAGAGCCAAACAAATTGTGAAAATTCTAATAACTCTTAAAAAGAACAAATGAATCAACTCCATTTATATTTTTCCCTTAGTTGATTTTTCATCCTCCCTTAATTTAACACGTTCCTTTTGAATTAATTTGAGTATTTGCATGGTCTTTAAAAGCTGTCCCGAGGAAAAATTCATTAAGGGAGGTAGTCATCAGCTGTTTATCTACATGTACAGCATCCTCTGGCGATCAGCGACATACCAAAAGAAACTTGTAAGAAGTACTCAAATAATGCAATGCCATTTCTTCCACATCGTTTGAAAGGGGTTTTGTAAAGCTTTGGAATGCGAAATGCTGTGACTTGTTAAAACTCTAATTGACAGAACATGTAGGCTCATAAGAAAAGCAATAAACATAATGATCATTTTAACACAAAATGTTTTAAAATGACAATACGATGCCCATGTATCCATATAGTTTTTCGGTTTTGTAAATTTTAGTTTAAAGTTTAAATAGTTCCATTTTAATTGTAATTACTAAGGTGAGTTAGGAATCTTTATTTTTATACATACACGACCACATCAGCTCTTCTGCTTCTTTTGTATTTATATAAATTCATCATTATTAATATTATTATTCAAGGTGTGCTTTTTGGTATGAAGGCCGTTTCTTAAAGTGTCTAAACTCGGCGATGCAACAGGAACCTCAAGACTGTGACGCGAACAATACTTAGGCTAACATTTCACTGGATTTTTACTCCAGATTGTTTTTTTTTTTTTTTTTTTTTTTTTCACTTTTGTTAAGAAAAAATAAATATAAGGCTGCCAAGCGACATTAAACCCATCAACATCCGCTATGAAGACCTTTTGTTTCCAATTTTTTTTACTTGGTATATTACTTGAGGCATGCAATTGACAGTCAACTTAATGTTTACAATAGTGCCAGTAAATATAACTTGTACACATTACTAACAGCGGCCGTTTCATTTAATGTTTGTACTGCTGTACAATATTCAGGACATTGTTTTCCTTTATTTTAGCTTGCATTTATGTCTTTAATGTAAATGTTAATTTAAATTAACGTAGCATGCGGCCAACGCCAACTTATATCTGCATGACAGTGACCAACTCGAAAGCTCATTGGCTACTTTGGTCACTGTACACAATTAAATATTGTTTCTTCTAGTTAATTTCTATCTGTATTTATTTTTCCTATATCATTGTAAACCCTCTTATGTTAAGTTGCTGTTTTGTAAATAGTGTGCAATAATAAAAAAACTGAAAACTTTAATCTTGAAGCTTGCTAACACTAATAATTTCGATTTCATTTTTTTTTTCTTTGCGTCGCATTGCAGTTTTGTATTAATCTGTGTTTACATAAACAGTTCACTGATACATATACTTATAAAAGAACTATCAAAATACATCGTACATTTTTAGGAGGGGGTATGCTTTTGAATAAAAAAGGTTAAAATCAGACTAACAGGCATCTGTTAGTATAAGTTAGGAACTCCATTACCAATTTATAAGATTAGGAAAAGATCCCCCCACTACAGAAAATAAGGGATTTCTTATATTGATTTGTACTTGTCTAGTGTCATTGCTATAAAGGTGTAGATCTCTTGCACATTCTAATCCCGTTTTCTCTCTCTCTCTCTCTCTCTCTCTCTCTCTCTCTCTCTCTCTCTCTCTTGTGTTTCTTCTCAGGATATGCGGATGAAGGTACGTACTCTGAAAAATAAGAAAGTCTCAAATTTTCATCATCAATCTGCTTTCATAGTCCTTAACGTTACCCCCACAAATACCTCATATATTTTGACCGTTATTTATACTAGAGATATTTGAATGTATAAACAATTGTATTGCACGCATCAAGAAGATGTAGGATCAAAATGAAGAGGTTTAATTCATTCTGCTATTTTCAAAACTAAGATCATTACATACAGTACACTGATTTTCGTACGTGAACAGTATTATTAAAACTACAAAACTTAGTCAATGTTAATTCAACCAATTTATCAAGTACCTCGTCAGAATGAGCAGCTAATACTGAACGAAAAGCGATTACTATTTTAGACTCTCCAACTGACCACTCGAAATGTCTAATGAACTGGTAAATCAGTGCTGAAAAACATATCAGGGAACAGAAAATGCGCCAGTCTGCTATCAAGTGTAGTAGTTGAGTTAAATGTAGTGATAACATGAATTCAAGGAAAATACGACATCCATTGGTTATCATAGTTGAAACCTCCCCCAAGCTACTGCAACTTACCCAAAGGCCTGAGCAAAATCGGTTTTGTAGCCATATCAATAGACTTAAGCTTCGTACTGTAGAGCAAATACTCTTGAATTCATTCCAAAAATATATTTTTTTACATATAAAAAAGAAGGCGCTTTGCTTAGTAATGGGTTCTATTGGGCTTCTTGTTTGCTCACGTTTTCAGGTTGCGACGAAGAAGCCCTGGGAATGGAAAATGGCAAAATCCCCGACTCTGCTATCAAAGCTAATTACGAGGTAAATGCAATACATGGTTATACTTGTATACTCTTTGACGATATATCAGGCAGGTTATAGGTCGACATACCGGTAGTTATTTTTAACGTATAGTACCCAAATTTGGTTTGATATTTTGTCGCGAATTTCGAAATCTTGCGATTCTTCATCAGTAATAGTGTGTCAGTAGTTACTGGTCACGTCTCGCAGTCTTGAAGATCTCTGCCATCTAAACTATCTCCGCCGGTAAATTCGGAAAAACGATCATCAAATTTTGAAAACGATTTCCAGCAGCTGCTAGTGCTATTGAACAATACTTTAATGCGGTATTATGCTGTATAGGGTTCTTTCCGCCATGAAGACAAAAACAAAATCTTTATTTTCTCAATAAAAACATAAATATTTATAATATTTTTTGTATATTTCATGTATGTAGCATGTTTCAGATATGGTAACTGTTGTAATCTTGTTTTAAGGAACCTGGAAGCTAAATGATTGGTTAGGTTTTCAAGTAAACCTCCAGCCTAGTTATGTCTAAATGTTGGACAGGAGAGATAAATAAAGAATTTACAGTTTCCACTTTAGTTTAAGGGAGAACAAAAAACAAAGCATTCATAAAGAAAACCTCAGACTTACACACACACTCACACACACACACACACACACACACACACACACACACACACACCAAAACAAAAAAAAAAAAAAACAGGGTCAGGGATGCTAAGAAGTACATAACTATGGTGCTCTTGAAAGTAAAGAGCTTCAGCACAGGGTAGCTCAATTCCCTAAATAAGGAGACACAGGCAATCAAACAATAAATTTATGAATCGACGTATTGTATTTGCAGTTTAGTGTAGCTCATGGAGCTACCAATGCCAGGCTTAATCACAGGCCAGGGAACGACAAAACAGGCGCGTGGTCAACTTTGTTCCTGGAACAAGGACAATGGATTCAGGTGGATCTTGGTGACATCACAAAGGTGACCAAGATCGGAACTCAGGGCCGAGCAGAATTGTATGAGTGGGTGACTGAATACAAGGTGTCTTATAGCTATGATGGCGGATATTTTGAGTTTTACAAGAACGGTCAATATGGCTCTGACAGGGTAAGTTGAAACCAACACATTTAGCTAAAGTCATACAGTAATTCAATTTTTCGTTTGTTTGTTTGTTTGTTTTCGTTTTATCCTTTGGAGATTGAACTTCCACTTAACTAAAGAAAAACAAAGTTTACACTGGGCGAAGTTGTGCGTAAAGGCCGGAGGTTATCCCGACTAACGACTAGGAGTATTTTTTTCTCCCCCAGTGGATGGGATGCTAGTCCTTCGAAGGGTTATCCCACCCCACCACCCCAGCATTAAATTCACCGGTACCCATTCATACACCTGGGTGAAGAGAGATATTGTCTAAGAACACAACGCAGTTACCCCGCCCAGGGCACGAACCCCGATCACTCGATTCGAACTTCGGCGCCTTACAATGAGGTTAACTCCACAAACGTTGTTTTATTAGACATTTAAAAGTTACTATCAATATCAGATAGTAGTGGTACAATGGTGGACAAAATGAAACCTGTGTCATTGCATGAATTATCTGTGTTTTAAAAACGAAGTTTGAAAAAGCTCTGTTATCCTTTCCAAAATTTGTTTCTGCCCCCCTCCCCCCTCCCCCATCCACTACAATGTTGAAACTGTGGAGAGATTGCGTGTACACGTGTCCACCATGGTAGGTGGGGTGGGAGGAGAGGCTGAGGAAGTGTAGTTGAATTCGCGCGTGACTGTTTGTTTGGCGCGTATGAAAAAGCGCCACAAGTGCAAATTTGTCCCAAGATTTTTGTCTATGATTGTAGATACCCTCAGTATTTCATTGCTCAGTTCGATTTCTTTGAGATTGGTCACTGATTGTGGTCGTCCGCGTTTGCTAAACACTCCTGTGACATTTGCCAATACGTACATATGCCTTTTGTTATCACTTTAGGTCTTTCAAGGCAATCGCGACCGAGACAGCCTTCATATCAACACACTGAATCCACCAATTTATGCCCGCTACATCCGAATCCAACCGGTATCGTATCATGGGTGGATGTCACTAAGAATGGAGTTGTATGGGTGTCGTTCAGGTAGGGAGATGTCACAAATAAATGTATGCATTATATAATCAACATATCTTTCTGTAACTAGGGAGCTCAAATAATGACTATGTCGACGCCAAGAACGAGGTCTCGTTAAAATGGATGTATGTATTTGTATAGGTAATCATACGGTTTCGAGTTCAATTTGGGATTAATTTGCACGAGTGAGTTTTTCAAAAAGCTGAAATTGCACGAGCCGCTTCGGCGAGTGTAATTTCAGCTTTTTGAAAAACTCACAAGTGCAAATTAATTCCAAATTGAACGAGAAAAACCGTATGATTACTTATTAAATTAATAATATAAACATGAAAAAATTCGCGCGGAGGAAGTGGCGGAAGATGTTTCTTGAAGCCATTTTTTCTCATTTGAGAAAACTTTTTTCGAAGTTTCAGCACAAAATTTTCGTCCTCATTTTACGTGATATCATTTTTTTAGAAAATTTCCTATTTTCTTTCAGTCAATCATAATCCAGAATTTCGATGTGTAATTTGCACTGG
This sequence comes from Orbicella franksi, assembly GCF_964199315.1. Classification (NCBI taxonomy): domain Eukaryota; kingdom Metazoa; phylum Cnidaria; class Anthozoa; order Scleractinia; family Merulinidae; genus Orbicella; species Orbicella franksi. The sequence continues at coordinate 4,908,121 of NC_138150.1, forward strand.
TGTTACACTTTTTGCACTGGTGTTACACTTGAACTGCACTGCTCTTAACCAATCAGAATCGAGTGATTTTTTCATGTGTATTATTAAACCTTTAAATCTCTTTATTATCTAGATCTGTTCAGTCGCCGTTTGGTCTTAAAATCTGCCCAAACTTAATATGTAACGCCAGAGGTCATTTTGAAAAAGAAAATGCGAAAAATTCGCCGTCGGGGGCTCACGTTCACCAATATAAGCAACACTTCGACATCTCACGTGAAATATAGAAGGCTTTATACCGCAGTGCACAGCCTTTGTTTTCCTCACTAAACCTTTTGTTTGGTGACGTTCTGATTACCGTTGCCGTCGTGGTTTGTTTAAACTCCAAACCAAATTTGCCATCTAAGCAGTCGAAGGAAGAATCATTCTAGCGTAATAAATGTGCAGTGAGCTGACAATAGATAGTCAGCAGTTTGTTTAACTGATATACTACGTAAGTCAGTTCTGAAATAAAACAAACTACAAACAAAAGTCACGATTTGTCCTTCAGGTTTTCCCACGCCGCAACCCCCTGCTTGCCAGGAAGGATTAGGTCTGGAAAATTATGCCATTCCGGACTCCTCAATAACTGCTTCAAGCTATGTAGCTCCGGGTACAACTTTATATATGCCGGGCAATGGAAGACTTAATTTCAGGCTTAAAGCTGGACACTATGGAGCTTGGGCAGCTGGCAATCTACGAGACAACAGTTGGTTTCAGGTGAATTTTGGGCGTTTCGTTAAAGTGACGATAGTTTCCACTCAAGGAAGAGACGATACTTACGAATGGGTGAAAAAGTATCGTCTGACGTACAGTTATGACGGAAACTTTTTCCGTGACTACCTGGAAGACGGGTCTGTCAAGGTAATTTTTCTTCGATGTAAAACCTATTTGTTTTTAATTTGTGTGTTATTGTTGTTTTTGAAGAGTACCTAAGGTAATCTCTCAAATTCTTTTTAGTTCACTCTTGGTCTTCAAAATCAAAGGAAGGTCAAGAAATAGCCAATGATATCACGAATTATAGTCACGTAAAGAGCCCAAACGGATCTGCACGCATTTTTGTACTCCATTAAAGCATCCACGCAACACCAATGGTGTCTAACCCCCAAAGAACTAAGTACGATGTCTAAAAACAGCTTGAGAATGATTACAGTGGGGATGAGACCCACGTAACCTATCTTATCCTTCATCCTCTATTAGGTTAAGTTTGTTTCCAAGCGTTCTATTGTGTCGTCTTAATCAATTACACCATATTTGTAATCAAGAAAGCATGTACTCTTTTGTTCTATTTAAGGAATTTGAAGGGAATGAGGATCGATTCTCAATTGTGAGTCACAAGCTAAAGAATCCTATTATTGCACGCTTCATCCGAATCAATCCCTTGGAATACCACGTCTGGATTTCAATGAGGGCTGATTTCTATGGTTGTAAATCAGGTACGGAGCTGTGAACGTCGAAGTAGTAGTAGAGGCAGCTGCAGCGGCCGTATCATTAGCAGTGTCAGCAACATTAGCGGTATCGGCAGTGATCGTGGTAGTGGTAGTGCTCGTCGTACACGTCGTGGTAGCGGTAGCGGTAGTGGAAGTGGTGATGATAGTGGTAACAGTAGTGGTTGTAGTAGGGATTTTGTATTTGTTGCGGTTGCGGTTGTGTTAGTGGCAGTGCACTGGCAGTGGTAGTGGTAGTGGTACTCACTGTGGTAGAGGTAGTGGCGGTGGTAGTGGTAAAGGTAGTAGCAGTGGTGATGGTAGTGGTAGTAGTAGTGGTGGTGGTAGTGGTGGTGGTAGTGGTAGTGGTAGTGGTAGTGGTCTTGGTAGTGGTCGGGATCGTGCTCGTGCTCGTGCTCGTGCTCGTGGTGGTGGTAGTGGTGGTGGTAGTGGTCGTAATAGTGGTAGTGGTAGTGGTAGTGGTAGTGGTTGTGATACTGGTGGTGGTGGTGGTGGTGGTGGTGGTAGTGGTAGTGGTGGTGGTAGTGGTAGTGGTAGTGGTAGTGGTAGTGGTAGTGGTAGTGATAGTGGTGGTGGTCGTGGTAGTGGTAGTGGTGGTGGTAGTGGTAGTGGTGGTGGTAGTGGTAGTGGTGGTGGTAGTGGTAGTGGTAGTGGTAGTGGTAGTGGTAGTGGTAGTGGTAGTGGTAGTGGTAGTGGTAGTGGTAGTGGTACTGGTACTGGTAGTGGTAGTGGTAGTGGTAGTGGTAGTGGTAGTGGTAGTGGTAGTGGTAGTGGTAGTGGTAGTGGTAGTGGTAGTGGTAGTGGTAGTGGTAATAGTAGTGGTAGTGGTAGTTGTAGTTGCAGTGGCAGTCGTAGTACTCTTTTGTTACTTGTTTACTTCTCCGTTAACACTCTCCATGTCTTGTCTTTTTTGTGTCGACTTCCATTTTTGTTGTTAAAGATATTTCTTTTCACATACAACAACAGCCTTGTTTCCTCCGTCTTGTTTTCTCAGGCTTCCAAATACCTCAAGAGGTCAGTTGTAAGGATCCACTAGGGATGCAAGATAAGTTAATTCCAGATTCCGCTATAACAGCCTCCACTACACTGGCCCCTGGGACTTTACTGTACACTCCTGGTAATGCTAGGCTGCACTATCAGGGAGGAAATGGACGTTATGGAGGCTGGATACCAGCAGTGAGTGATCATAGTCAGTGGCTTCAGATCAATTTTGGAAGAGACACACAAGTGACTGGCATTGCCACACAGGGTTTTTACCATGCGGTTTACTATGTCAAGAGTTACACGCTTCAATACATTGATGACCGCGGTTTTCTTCAGCAATACCAGCCAGAAACACATACCAAGGTAAATATTTTGGAGAATGACTATACAATGCAACTGAATGACTTTATTTCCGAGCTGCAACTACTAGCTGCCGACTGTCCCTGCAGGAGGACACCTGCAGTGTAATTTACAATCGAATAGATACAGTAGTCGAGCGTTGAGTGATATCCCAAAAAAGTTGCTGCGGAGGAGACAAGAATTTACAGCATTAAAGCCGTAATTACAGCATCAAAGTAGTGATTAGAGTCAATTAATATCTGATCTAGGAGTGCTAAAAAGGCGTTGAAGGACTTCAACTTCTCAAAATACAGGCACGGTAAATAACTGTTTTCCTTCAAAATGGTGTACAAAATTTGGAAGAAATTGCACGAGCTACGATTGGTCATTTCATTCCTCAAGTTCGTACAGAAATGATGAGATATTCGTTTAATATTACTCGTAGTCTAGGTCTTTTAAAATTGTACAGTGACAAAAATTACGTTTCACTAAACAGTTATTCTTTTTAAGACTTTTAAAGCCAACAACGATAAAGACAGCGTTGTCAAATATGACCTGATTCCACCAATTACCACAAGGACCATAAGAATCATTCCCGAGGACTGGTACATTCTCATCGCTTTGCGTGTAGAGCTGTACGGATGTAAAGCAAGTAAGAATATTCAATACTTTCCTTAAGTAGTAATATGGCCCACCTTTATTGTACAAAGTCCTGAAAAAAACTAAAACACCCGAACTCACGCTATGAATAAGGTTAGCCAACTAGTTTATTACCTTGCTCTACCTTTCTGGAATACTCATCTCCTCTTCATTTATATCGTCATTATTGACCCAGATGTGATTAGCTTCCCATCAAGTGACACAACCAAAGTATAAATTCCATAAGATTACACACTAAAGCATCCATTGCTGAAAGAAACCTACCGTGCCATATAATGTTTTTCCAGATAATGGCGGGTACTCTCAGTGGGGTGATTGGACTGAGTGTTCCGTAACTTGTGGTACTGGTCATCGCTATCGAAGGCGTTATTGCACAAATCCTCCTCCAAGCCCTGGTGGTAAGGATTGTTCTGGTCTGGGACCTGATACCCTCACAGAAGAATGCAACAGTGGAGGTTGTCCAGGTAAGGAAATGGTCATGAAAAGAACTGAGATGATTTCCAAGTCTCAGTAGGCCTCGTGCCAGACTTTTCCCCGACAGATTTTTCAACAAGGCGTAGCCACGCTGTCTATCGCTGGTAGCCAGTAAAACGACTGGTGAATACATTTTCTTTGTTCTATCAAGATTATTGACTGTGACGATTTTGTCTAATTCGACATCTTAGTTTTATAACTTCGCTGACAATGTCTACGACTAACTTAACAGACTTTGCCTTCTTAGCTTACAAGCTCTTGGTGAAAAAATAAACAATTATTTACGTGCAAGTAATATCCAAGTAATCCATTGACTTTATCGTTCTGAGTGGTCCGATTTGGTTCTTATTATCTCGCTTCTATATAGTAAACGGTAATTACTCGGTTTGGGGACCGTACGGCGAGTGTTCAAAATCTTGTGGAGGTGGGGTGAAGACGCGTAAGAGGACATGTACCAATCCGCCCCCGGCAAACGGAGGAGAATACTGCAGTGTCCTTGGACCTGACACTTCTACCATGGAATGCAACATCCAGGAATGTCCAGGTATAATGGAAAATCACTTGAGTCCGTTTTTAAACTTGTTATAGTTAGTCCTAAACTACAAATTGCAGATAGATACAAAGGCATATTCACGGATCTCGGAGTAACAATTGCAAAACTCTCTTTCCCGCAGTACAAAAATTCTTTCACCCATCGTTTACTTACTTGTAGTCTTGTAACTGAAAAATCCTTGTAGGGAGTTGCAATAAAGTATGTATGTCTGTGTGTTTACTTATTTGATTCACTAGCCAAATAATTATCAGGACTAACAGTTGCTAAACCGCAATATCCTAGTGCCTTTGACGTCGCTACCGATGATACACCGTAAATTCATAAAGAGCGTCCGGCCTCCGCTATGTGCTTTGAGGAAGCTAGCTCTCGTAAACAGTATTGTCAACTATCATGCAGGTTTTACATGCATCGTCTGAAGTAGTTTCTGAGCCATGTCCTGTGACCATTACTAAATTTTGCTCGTCTTCTGTAAATGGCATGTCAGCTTTTGGGGGAATTCATTTTTAAATTCAAGATGCAAAAAATAAATTGGTCGAAGATCCCAACAAACTCGGTCCCCTTGACGTAATTGCACAAAAATACAAAACTGGCTTTTCCTTCCTCGCCTTTCATAGTTAACGGTGGTTACACGGATTGGAAACCGTATGGCGAGTGTTCCAAGACTTGTGGGGGTGGGGTCAAGACGCGAAAACGAACGTGTACCAATCCACCACCGGCCAACGGAGGAAAAGATTGCAGTGGACTGGGACCCGACAGTACTACCAGCGAATGCAACAATCAGGAGTGCCCAGGTAAGGATATGGACAATATTAGCGCCTACATTTGGATCATCTTATCAGTGACTTCAAATTCTGGTACTTCCTAAAGCAGCTGGAATAAAACATCATGACAAAGAGAAGCCTTTCCCAGAGTGGCTGGGAGAATACTGTTAAGAGCTAGGCTATTAAACAAACAAAGAAAGATCCTTCGCTCAGTGTGACTGGGAGAGGATTGTGAGAAGCTACAGTGAAGGGCTAAGCGCTGGGCTAAAACACATACAAACAAAGATCAGTCAGTTTAGTCGCCGCTCGTTTTTGCGGATAATGCTCTATACGGTCCTACCAGCTACGCAGACTAGGTATGGCTGGAAGAGGATTGTGAAGAGCTAGGCTAAAAAGTAAGACTCCGAGCCTTTGCCCAGGAAGATGGATTATGAATTCGAAGGATTCTTCCGTATGATTTAAGGTGTTGGGATTCCATTGCCAAATAATCAAAAAACATTTTAAAATTACCTGAATTTCTTTCACATTTTTCCAAAAGACAGTTGACATACCCTTTTCATAAGAGCTATTTTAATTTTGATCATTTACTTTTTTATCCATGGCTTGCTTTTTAAGTCATTTTAATTACTATTTTTTCTTTTCTCGATTTTTATTGCAACCGGCGCCATGGGCAGGAAATTTGGCGCGTTGTAAATAAAATTTTTACTATGAGTACGTAGAAAGAGATCTCCGCAGGTAAACATATTTTTGTTATCTATACTATTATCCATTTTTGTAGTGAACGGTGGTTACTCAGATTGGGGACCGTACGGCGAGTGTTCAAAGACTTGTGGGGGTGGGGAACAGACGCGTAAAAGAACGTGCACCAATCCACCACCATCACACGATGGAGAGGACTGCAGTGGACTGGGACCTGACAGCTCTACCAGGGAATGTAACAATCAGGAGTGTCCAGGTAAAACGGAGAAATAGCGACCGTTAAGTTCCATAAGGTGAAGACAAGTGACCCCAGTCACCCATCCCACTATGAATTCAGGGGGCAAAATTCAACTGAAGTTAGAAAAAATTAGAAACTAATGGCGCCCAAAAGTTACAACCCTCTGAAAGAAGCGATCGAAGCTGTGCATGCTGCATACTCCCTCCCTCAAACCCCACCAGCCTCCTACCCTATCACAGCCCCACCACATTAAAAACAGATCTAGATTGGCCCACTGCACGTTTGGTATATAGTCAATCTATGATTGTAAACAGTATTCCGTGATAATGCAAAGGCTAAGAGATAAGAGATCATGATCATATTCTCTTGAATAAGAAATTACCTCTATGAGATACGCCTGCAGGTATCCATCATCTTGGACTGAATGGTTATTTTGATGAATACAACTTCCATGATTCCCAGCGGGCGAGTCTCATGGAGGGAATGGACCATTCGTTTTAATTATCTTATGTTCTATTTTTTGTAGTAAACGGTGGTTATTCAGACTGGAAGCCGTACGGTGTATGTTCCAAGACTTGTGGAAGTGGGGTGCAAACACGAAAGAGGACGTGTACCAATCCACCGCCTTCTAATGGTGGAGAGGACTGCAGTAGACTAGGACCCGATAGCACCACCAAGGAATGCAACAATCAGGAATGCCAAAGTAAGATAAACCGTCTTTAAATCACATTTTTGATCTTTTGTAGTGCGGGCGAAGTTGTTTTGCATGGAAAGAGCTAGGCATGCCAAACTAGGCGTCCAGCAGCAAGACGATGTAAAATCGTTGTCTTTTATTTTAGTCTTGTGTCTGATCAAATTACTTTCTTCAGTAACTGTCATTGCAATTATCAGACAAACAAAAGACGCGAATTTCGTTCGTTCCACTTTGTGGAAAAAACCAACTTTTATTCAAATCGCATTATCACTTTGGCGATCACTTTAGACAAGAACTTATATGTATTTCTTGTGATTATTTGAACCTGCATTACAAGAAAAGAAGGTAAGAACAAATGAGTCCTTGCCATGTAATTTGTCTTAAGTGAAGGCCTTGTTAGAATATTTGGCTATTTTTTCTTCGATGACAGAAACGTGGAAGCCAGTGGGATGCTACCAAAACAGAGGACGAGCTCTGGGCGACATCTTGTTCAAATCTAGACGTGGCAAGATCTCAAGGAAATATGGGCAATGCGTGACCGCGGCCAACAAAAGAGGAGTTACAGTGTTCGGTTTAGATGACACCAGATGCTGGACTGGCCAGAATGCAGCAAGTTCTTATGATATTTATGGCACTGCTGTAGGGAGGTGCGGCTCCACCAAAGGCGGTTTGCATTATGGCTTCTTGGCATCAGAAATAGTGTTTGTTTACCAAAAGAAAGGAGGTAAATTAATGGGGCTTCATACCCTTTGTTTTGAAAACTTGATTTCCACAGTATCCTCGGTCTAACTCTGAGTGTTGGTGAGCCAGACTTGAGAAAATGAAGGGAGGGTTAAGAACCCTTCAATGCAAGACGATTCTATTTTCAAACTCACTAATAATCCGTTTAAAAAGGAAATGGTGACCGTGGGGGTATTTGAATACCTTGTCTTAATTACATATATTTGTACGATGATACTTTTTCGTTTTTTTGAGTTTTAGCTTCGATTGAGAAGATATATCCAACAGTGGAGACAATGTTTGACCACATCTCCGAGCACCTTGAATTTTATCACAAATACCCCGTACGCGTCATAATCTCAACTCTCTCTTCGTTATCTGTAAATGTGGTCAAGCACGGTCTGTTTGTGTTTGATATATTCTATTCAGTTAAAGTACTACTAGTCCTGGAGTTTCTTCTTCGTAAAGCATATCGAAAATGTCCAGACGAGGCGGACTATCCTGTACAGTCCTGTCCTGACTATCCTGATATTACTAGCATTTACTGAACCATTCATCTACCATTCTCTTACAAAGGTGATTGGGAACCTATTGGTTGCTACAGCAACGTGTCTCCCAGAGACGCTTTCGCTTTGCCGGAATTATTTGACGACAAAGTGAGTGCTAAGGGCCCTGATGCAATTTTCAACTACTGCAAGGGGAAAGCTGAAGCGCTTGGCTACAAGATTTTTGGAGCAGACAATAAGAGTTGCTGGTCAGGAGATGAGGCCAAGAATACTTATAAGAAGTACGGGGAGTCCAAACTGTGCGAGTTTAGTAAGAGGACCGGTAATGGTTCGGGAAACAAGGTCAACGGAGATGTGTTTGTCTACGAATTGGCCTGAGGTAAGCTGATAAAATTACTAGCAGACAGCTTAATTAATGTCACCCTTTTTCTTGTAAAAGTAGGTTCTTAAAGCTTTAATTAAAGTCATACCCACTACATACGAGAGGCCAAGTAGTTGGTCAAGTTAGCACCAGAACATCTGAAAAGTCCGGTTGACAATCCTGGTCAACTTAGTAGCTTAGTTATGTTGTGTATTTGTTCCTCTCACGGTGCCTCTTTGCTAGGGGATATATTCCCGTGCCCGCGAATTGTCAGGGCAAGCAAAAAATACTAGGAATAAGCCTGCCATGGACTACAAGTAGGATCCTGATGGAGGTCACAATGCACCTGCTCCTATTGGCCATGCTAATACGTTCCTCTAATTCCAATGACTAGAGCGAACTTTCCCTATAACCCCATTTACTGATAAACTGTAAACCCCTCCATTTATGGCTAATCATATACCACGAATAGAAGGAAATTTGAGATGAACTTGGTCCATACCTCACACTAACTACTTTGGGTCAGACATTAGCTCTCGTAAGGTATCATATGAATGGCTCGATATCCTTTGGGAGAACAATAGAACAAATTACAGAAACAATGAACCTAGCCCCCCCCCCCCCCCAAAATAACAGATGCTGCACTTTGACGACAAGAAGAAAAACGAGCTCACGAGAACTGCTACACTACCGAGTACTTTCCGCTCGACTAATTCCATATATTGGGTTTTTATATTCTTTTTACAGGACTAGGTGCTGAGTGGATCGCCAAACTGGAAATAAGGCAGATGTACACAAAAGAGTGCTGGTTTTATTTATAGTGTAATCGAGGTCTTTGATTTGTGAAATGTAGCTTGAATTGCTGGTGTTTGGAATGGCGACGCAAGAAAGTAAATTCTCGCTAATATGCATGTGTGGAATATTGTATCTGCACGTAACTTAAAACGGCATAGTCCTAATTTAAGGGTAATGAAAGGTGTTCGAATAAATCTGCTGTGGTCTCGCATCAATTTTTGTTGTAAACCCTCTTTCACTCCCTTCCCCATCCCCCGTGCCCCTCCCTCGGCTTTCAGACCCTCTGGAATCCAAGATGGTTGCAATTCACATAATGTGTAGGAAACACCTGATGCAAGAAACCCCCTCCATTGTGTGCCGTGTTCACAACTACGTTAACTCATAGTCCTATATCATTTTTTAAAGTTATTTTTTGTTACACATTCCCCTCCCTCAGAGCCCACCAGCCTCCCATCCTACCACAGCTCCACCATCATCAACAAAAAAAGAAACCTGCAATGCAGGCTATGCTGCAAGCGATTATCAGTCAACACAAAACTCTTCCATGCCAATTACCCTTTACACAAGCTAGACAAGCTCGGCCCAGTAGTATTCCTAGGGTGGAAGCCTTTAGAGGAAAAGTTAGTGTGGTCGTTGTAACACTATTTCGGGGGTTAAGATTTAAACCTCTCACGCTAGTGTTATCGGAATGCTATTTTTTGGGTAAAAGAAAAAACGAACATTGTATGTGTTACTCGACGCAATCCTCTAGAGGTATGTCAACAGAATGAGAGAAATCGAAAAAAACTCCGTTAATTGTTTGCTTTATACTTGACATGAAGAGTAATGAGAAAAGGCATAAAAAAGCGAACGGAATGAATGAAGGTGTTGTTTTATTTAAATGTGTCTCAAGAAGGGCAGGAACATAACAGCGCGAAAGATGGAACTATGTCAAATAAATAAAGAAATAAGTTCACTTGCAATCTGCAAATTTTCGTATAACTTCTCATAAAGAAAAGACTCGCTTGCTTACTTCACTCCTATCCATTTGATTACCAATACGCCTAAAAAACCTGAGTTTCTTCTTAAGGAAGGTGCCTGCTCAATACAAACGTCTTTTCCCCAAATTTGCACCACATGGAAAAGTAGAATTTAGCAAGGGCTATTGGAATCCAGAAAGAAAAAGTTGGACAGCCACGCATTTTCCCGACATAATTAGCCTAGAATATCGAATAAAATGCTCATGTCGACATTTTTCTAAAAACAAGAAAAAATGTTTCTTCACAGTTTTTCCTAGAACTTCCCATTGGATACAAAAAACCAAACGCATTTATAAAGGTCTTTAAGCTAAATGGTGATGGTAACATTTAAAAGAAAAAAAACAAAAAAAACAAACAAAACAAAAAAACACTTTTGGTACGTTTTTAATGACCAAATCGTCGCAGCAGTACTTTTGTCGTCCCTGACAGCTCTCCACTGGTTTAGCCAAAATACAGTCTAAATAGCTTTTCCTTACAACTGGAGACTAATCACGTGTTGAATAGGCTTGCCACTTCCATTTCATAAAAAATGTAGTTGTAACCACGCGTTTTTTAAAGTTTCACGAGTTCTTTCAATCTTTTTTGAAAACTATTATGGTGCCCATTTTTTTTTCTGTCACCTCCCCGGTAAGTCAAACATTTGCGATAGACTAGCGTCCCATCAAGGGGAGAGTAGAAATTTTGCTAGTCGCTTCATGCTACAGAAACCGGGATAAGCTCCGGCCTGATGAGCCACTTGGCTCGTATGCAGACTTTACCTTTTCTTGCCTTGCTAGTGTTACCTGTCTCGAGCTCGAAAATGAGCTCTGATTAAGGCGAGAATTACTATTGTCATACCTTAATGTTTTCCATTGCTCCCTCTGGTGTAATTCAGATGGCAATTGTCACTAATTTTTTTTTTTTTTATAAATCTATATTTTATCAAGCCGCGAAACTACAACAGAATGAAATCGATTGATAGATTAATACAACCGTTAATTTTTTTGGTGAAAAACTAAGTGATTCGCTTAGGTTTTTGCAATTGTTCAGCTATTGAATCAAATGCAGTGCGAAATTGGTCTGCTCTCTGATCAATGCCTGAGTAAAAAGCAATAAAAAGCCCAGCCCAAGGAAAAGACTCAGCAAAAGAAATAATTGCCATCCTGATCAACGATTTCAAATTACACTTACAAAACAAAATTTAGCTGGTGCCTGATGCCAGGTCCTGTTTAAAATTGTCGACGGTTTTCTCTATTTATATTGTGCACTTTTCTATAAGAGAGTTCCTCCTCTCCACTCCTTACCTACCCCACCAGCACGGGAGTGAAGTAATAAAACATAGGTGTCATTCAGTTGTTTTTTTAAGGTCATTCCGCAGTATTGCATTGCGCATCCTCACCGAGCATAATTTATGGCGTCATTAGCGCGCGTTCGTGCATGCGCACATTGAAAACATGACGGATTTGCCTTGACACTGAATTCTGCCAGTTAAAAATGGCTATAGCTCACTAACGAGCTCGGGCACCTCAAATTTTTTTCCAGTCATTTTAATCAACTAATCATAAGCTTTGCGTGAGAAAAGACTGATCTGATTTCTATTGGTGAAAGTTGAATGAATGGGGAAAATAGCAGCTGCACTGTAGTCTTTTCTATTTTGCAGTTTGATAGGAGTGGCAAGCAATTTGGCTCCAATATTTTAACAAGGATTCAGCTGTCTGTCAAAATCAAGCTTAAAAAGTTTATTTGTGTCCGACACAAATATTGACTGTAGTTTGAGGCGTGTTTTCTTGAGTCTGGGCTCACAAAGAGTTTACAATAACTTGGAATGCGTTCTTGTAATAAGCATTAAATAAAGCTAAAATGGGATATTTTCAATGCCTCACTGCTCCTTAACAAGCATGGACAACCCCCTTTTTTATTTTATAATTAAAGTTCTCATATAATAAATATTCATTGGACAAAGCTTGAACAAAAATCTATGTCCAGTTTTATTTCAGGAGAATTACCTTAAGGACGGTGCCTGCTATTGTTAATGCGCACACCAGGGGCCATAATCGGGGACGGAGACCGTAAGCGCGCGCCATTTCAAGTATTGGGGTTGTCCCCATGATATGGGACAATAATTCTATTTTTAGAACAAATTGCGCCATCACCTGCGGCACACGCGCGTACATGCTGCGAGGATTTTTGCGGATGTCGCGCGGGGGAAATGGCGTCCGAAATTCCCGAAATGTTTCAGGTTTTTGCCCCACAACTCAACGCGTTTACGTCTGTTGGAATTTTGCTTAAGTATTTTCGTCGTAAGCTGCTCCAGTTTGAGTGAAGTACGACAGTGTCGAATTTAGGTATGTTCCGCTGTAAGCTTATATATATCGCTGACCAAGTTGTGTTCCGACTGATACTTCTTTTACATGAGCTGTACATTACTCCACTTTAAATTTCACACATGTTGAAGATTAAAAGCTTTTCCATTACACAGCAAAAAACTAGCTGGATATATTAAGATATAGCAGAGCTTCAGGACTTCATAGTTTCGTAGCCCCTCTTGCCACACGCTTGCGAGGAATTTATCAGTCTATCGCGACCGAAAAGTAAAACAAAATAATTGCTAGTTTGAGTTTCGCTTGAATTGTAAGCAACGCTTGATGTTTCATCAAAGCTTAATAACTTTACGTCCGTAGATACTGCTCAGTTTTATTCGTGTAAAAATCCAGTAAATTCTCTGTTGTCGATGAATGAGAGCGCCCGTCGATGCGTGTTTTGTACAGTCAGTAAACATGACAAATTGTACTTCCGCCGCGCTTTCGTGTGAAAGTGTACATCGAACTCAAACAATAGCTCTATAGTTTTTAAATATGTTTAATATTGGTAAATGTTTGAGAACATATTAAAAGCTAAGCTGAAAATATGTGAATAAAGCAGAAACAATCAGCAAAGTTACGATGACGCTTTCTTTAATCAACTTGGAATAACGATTTCGATTTTGATGATCGAGTTATCAAAACTCCTTGTCTATTTTCATTTTCGCTGTGTAAAACTTCACTATGCTTATGTTGAAGAAACACACATGATGTTAGTAGCCTTTTTTGCATTCGTGAAATTTGTTGCAGCATCTCAGCACAAAAGATAACGAAAGAAATCTTTGTCAAGATTTGTTGACAATTGAAACACCGACTCGGACTTGAAAGTGCACGAACTGCATGCACTATGCAAATGAGCTAGTTGTACGCGTCAGACTTTCCTTTCAAAAACTTTTGCAAACTCACCAAACAAGCAGAGACAATAAGAAACCATCAAAACAGGTTTTGGTTATGATTAAACATTGTCTGAGAAACTCACAAATTAACTCGATACCAGAGTAGAGAGTTTTCGTGCTATATTCTTAAGCATACGCGTAAGCTTACAACTAGCGTGAGCAGATCTTATTATTCATTCCCAGCACGAGATTGAAGTCTTGTTTTCGACCCTGAAAAACCCACTTTTTCCGTTAGCTCAGAGCATAAAACTACATATAAGCGCCCTGGTTCGTATTCCCTTATTCCCTGCCATCGCTGTGAAAAATACGCAAGAGAATCTCTCAACTCTCACCATTTGATCACGCAACGTGACAACATCCACGCGAGAGCCCCTGACATGTGCGTGAATCCGCGCGGATATATGACGTCAGGATGGCGCAATTTGTTCTAAAAATAGAAAAATTGTCCCATATCATAGGTGCGCGCGAATCCCGAGACTTACGGTCTCCGTCCCCGATTATGGCTCCTGGCACACATCATGCGCATCGCGCAATACATGGTTTACACGCCATGCGCGCGCTAGGTTTGACATTGACGTAACCAGCTACGCTACCAAGTACGATAATAAAATGAGAGCAAAATTTTCCTACCTTGACCAAATCAATTTTAATGAACCTGAACTAAACCAAGGAACGCAAGAAAATAAACATATTGCTTACTACAAACGGCTTCAAGCTGAAAACCTAAGCTGTTACCCGTAGAAAATTGTATTGAAATCCAACTGTAAACTTGTACCTGCAGATGGGTTAGTGCACTCGCAAAAACAAGTGCGAGACGCAAATGCTCGACTTTCCGGGGAAGTGACAAAAAAATGTAACGGGTACCGAAAAAATTTTCAAAAGAGATTAAAACAACTCGTGTAACTTTTAAAAACGCGTGGTTATAACTACATTTTATGTTATGAAATGCAAGTGGCAAGATTATTCAACATATAATTAGTTTCTGGCTATGAGGAAAAGCTATTTAGACTATTTTGGCTAAACCAGAGGAGAGCTGTCAGGGACGATAAAAGCAATGTTGAGACGATTTTGTTATTAAAAACATACCAAAAGTGTATTATTATTATTATTATTATTATTATTATTATTACTATTATTATTATTTTACCATTTAGCTAAAAAATCTTTATAAATGCATTTGCTTTTCTGTATGTAATGGGGAATTCTAGGGAAATCTTTGAAAAAGTATTTTCCTTTTTTTTTTTTAGAAAAATGTTGACATCAGCATTTTATTCGATATTCAAGGCAAATTATCTCGGAAAAATGCGTGGCTATTCCCACTTTTCTTTCTAGATTCCAATAGCCTTTGCTAAGATCTCCTTTTTCCATATGTTTCTAAATTGGGAAAACTGCCTTTGTATTTAGGTGGCACCGTCCTTGAAAAGAAACTGGTAGTTTTTAGGCGTATTGGCAATCAAATGGAAAGGGGTGAGGTCATCAAGCGAGGGTTTTTATTATGAGAAATTACACGAAAAGTTGGAAATTGCAAGTAAATTTATTTCCTCATTTCACAAAGTTCCACCTTCTGTGCTATTATGTTCACCCATTCTTGAGGGAATGTTTGCGCACACATTTGGACAAAACAACACCTTCACTAATTTCGTTAGCTTTTTTATGCCTTTTCTCTTTACTTTTGATGCCAACTAAAAAACAACAAAACAAACCATTGCTTTCATCTCGATTTCACTCATTTTGGACATGATTGATCATCATAGTTATACACACAACTTAAGCAGTTGTGAAATTAAAGCCTGAAAAAAAGAAAAAAAAAATCAGGCCTGAACGGAATTCAGACCAGGGCCATGACCTCTGCGATACCGGAGAGGTCAGGGGTTCAAACCCCGTTCTGGCCTGAATTTTTCTTTTTTAGGCTTTAATTTCACAACGTAACTGCTTACGTTGTGTGTATAACTGCGATGATCAATCATGTCTTCATATCTTTCTCGGCAGTTCAAATATACCATCCTTCATAGATTCACTTGTATTCTCTCATTCTGTTGAAATACTTCTTAAGGATTGACTCGAGTACCTTCTTTCTTGACGGGTAACACATCCAGTGTTTGTTCCAGCTTATACCCAGTACTAAAGTGACCATTTTAGGTCTCAACTCCCGAGATAGTGTGACAACGACCCGGCTCTAACTTTTCAGGCTCCAAAGGCTTCCACCCTAGGAATACTACTTGACCGAGTTCGTCTGGCTTGTGAAAAGAGGTAATTGAGAGAGTTTTGTGTTGCCTGATAAACACTCGCACATATCCGTCATTGCAGGTTTCTTACTTTTGTTTGATGATGGTGGGGCTGTTACAAGATGGGAGGCTGGTGGGCTTTGAGGAAGCGGGGTATGCACCAAAACATAGCTTCAAATAAAATAATAATTTATTATTATATGAGTTAATGTAGTTGTGAACACGGCACACAATGGAGGGGGATGCTTACATCAGGTATCTCCTACAGATTTATGTGAATAGCCACCATCTTGGATTCCAGAAGGCGTGAAAGCGGAGGGAGACCTGGGGGTGAAAGAGGGCTGGCAACAAAGACAAAAATTGATTCGAGACCACAGCAGGTTTATTCAAACACATTTCATTACCCTTAGATCAAGACAATGCCGTTTTAAGTTACGTGCAGATACAATATTCCACACATGCATATTAGCGAGAAACAATTTACTTTCTTGCGTCACCATTCCAAACACCAGTAATTCAAGCTACCTTATTACATGAAATTTTCGCGACACTTTATTTCGCGATTTTGAGGTGCCCATATTTCGCGACACTTAAATTCTGTTATTTTTGCGAATATTCCCTATCTTGAATCACTTTAACTTCGAGTTTTTGGGTAACGCAAAATTTATTTCCTTGAAGTTAATCGGGGATATAGTAAACCGACTCATTCAAAGGTAAAAATAAGTCAAAATTAACAAAACGCGACGGCGGAACTATATGCCAACAGTAACATAATGTGAGTCACTTAATTTTCGCGTCATGTTATGTTCGCGTCACTTTAATTTTTCGATTTTTTTTTTTTAAATCACGAAATTAATGTGTCGCGAAAATTTCATGTAATAAGGTGCCTTTCAGAGATCAAAAACCTCGATTACACTATGAATAAAACCAGCATCCCTTTGTCTACGTCTGCCTTATTTCCAGTTTGGCAATCCACTCAGCACCAAGTCCTGTGAAAAGAATAAATAACCCAAAATATATAATTAGTCGAGCGGAAAGTAATCGCGAGTGTAGCAGTTCTCGTAAGCTTGTTATTATTTTTGTCTTCGTAATGCATCGTCTGTTATTGGTTTGGGGCCAGGGTCATTGTTTCTGTTATTTGTTCTATCGTTATCTCAAGGTGTATCGAGCTATTCATGTGAGACCTCACGAGAGCTGCCACCTGACAAAAAGTAGTTACTATGAGGTATGGGACAAGGTCCTCCCAATTAAATCTCCTTCTATTCGTGGTCTATTAGAAGCCATAAATGAGGGGTTTTGCAGTTTATCAGTTATTGTAATAGCTATCAAACTAGCTAGTGAGAGCAACTGCAGGTTATTAAATTCAGTAGAGTTGACCGCAATTATAGCACGTGGAGTTAACGGTTCGCTCTAGTTCTTGGAATTCGAAGAACGTGATTGCATGGCCCATCGGTGCAGTTGGAAAGCTAATTCCCAGTATTTTTTGCTTGCCCTGACAATTTGCAGGCACGGGAATATATCCCAGTAACAGAGAGGCACCGTGAGAGTAACAACTACACAACATTACTAAGCCACTGCGTCAACCAGGATTCAGGTCAACCGCACTTTGCAGATGTTTCGGTGCCCAGTAGACCAACTACTGGGCTCACTCATAGAGTGCGTATGACTTTTATTAAAGCTTTAAGAACCTAATTTTATACAAATCAAAGTGGCTATGAGCCACTCAACTTCGAAAATGGATTCTCGGTATAAAGCGTTTTAATCCGTAGGTTAAGTTAAAGTTAAAGCCCACTGGCATTGTTAAAATTTCAAAACGTAACGGCAAGAGAATACACGAGGAGATGTGGCAAGGTTGAAAACATTCATGAAGTTATCGGTGATCCTCGTCCGAGAGACCAAGACAATTATAAAGAAAGTACCACTTCATGTCCGATTACCAAAGCAAGTAATAACTCTCATTTTCATTCCTATTTATTTTCGTTCTTTATTTTCCCAGCCAGTATCAGTAATTTTTTTCTTTGTTACCTATTGAGATATCTTAAAAATTATTTTAAAAGTCCAACCTAGAGTGGCGTACACTATGCCACAAGGACAGCACTGCTTCTAGTCCGCTGAACAAAGTTAAGCCCTGTTCGGCAGGGTTCCTACTTGGCTGGGTGGCCACATAAGATTGAGCGAAGGAGCGAAGCAGCGAAGCAGCGAAGCAGCGAAGGAGTGATGGAGTGATGGAGTGAAGGAGTGAAGGAGTGAAGGAGTGAAATCGCTCCCCCACTGCAACCTGCTGGAAAGTTAAAAGCTTGGCATGAGTGAAGACATCTGCTACTAATGTTATCAGCTAACCTCAGGCCAATTCGTAGACAAACACATCTCCGTTGACCGTCTTTCCCGAACCATTGCCGGTCCTCTTACTAAACTCGCATAGTTTGGACTCCCCGTACTTCTTATAAGTATTCTTGGCGTCATCCCCTGACCAGCAACTCTCATTGTCTGCTCCAAAAATCTTGTAGCCAAGCGCTTCAGCTTTCCCCTTGCAGTAGTCGAAAATTGCATCAGGACCCTTAGCACTCACTTTGTCGTCAAATAATTCAGGCAAAGCGAAAGCTTCTCTAGGGGACACGTTGTTGTAGCAACCAGTAGGTTCCCAGTCACCTTTAAAAGAATGAATGACTGAACTTTTATTAAGCGCCGGAGTATTTAGCTTTTAAAAATAACCAATTGTGAACACTCAAATAAAAAAAAAGAAAATATGGTTCAGTTACAGTGTTAGGAATATCAGGACAGTAAGGAAAGGACTGTACAGGACATGTAGTCCGCCTTGTTTGGGAATTTGCAATTCGCTTTACGAAACCCTAGGAGTAGTTCTCCTTTGATTGGGTGTAACATTTCAAACACAAAAGACAGTGTTTGACCACATTTACAAACAACGAGATGAGAGTAGAAAATATACCACGTAGCGGAGAATTTTTGATGAAATTCGAGGTGCTTGGAAATGTGGTCAACGACAGTCTTCACTGTTACATAAATCTTCAAAATCAAAGCTAACGCTAAGGAGAAAACGGAGAAAAAAATTGTAAAAATCTATGCTAATTAATACCAGACATTCAAACTCGGTTACTCATAATTAGACAATACTGTGAAAATTACGTTTGCAAAACAAAACAAAACAAAACAAAAAAACAGGCATCTAGCCCCATTATTTTACCTCCTTTCTTTTGGTAAACAAACACTATTTCTGATGCCAAGAAGCCATATCGCAAACCGCCTTTGGTGGAGCCGCACCTCCCTACAGCAGTTCCATAAATACCATACGAACTTGCAGCATTCTGGCCAGTCCAGCATCTGGTATCATCTAAACCGAACAGCGTGATTCCTTTTTGGGTAGCCGTGGTCACGCATTGCCCATATTTCTTTTCCATCTTGCCAAATCGTTTAAATTTGAACAGGATTTCACCCAGAGCTCGTCCTCTGTTTTGGTAGCATCCCACTGGCTTCCAAGTTTCTGTCATTAAAAAAAAAAAATACATAAATAAAAATATTCTGACAAATTTTATTTTTGTTAAAATACTTTGATAAACTACCAGTACAAATCATTATCAGATATAGACATTTATTCTTGTTTGAAGTCATCGGCAAAGGCAAAGTGATAATAATGCGATTTGAAAGGAAAGAAATTTGCCTCGTTTGTTTGTCTGATAATTGCAATAACAGCTACTGAAAAAAAGAATCTTTTCAGAAACGAGACTAAAATGAGAGAGTTAATGATTTTATATCTTCTCGCTATTTGCTGTCTAGTTTGGCAAGCCTAGCTGCCCCCATGCCCGCCTGACAAAATATCACATAATGTCAAACCAAAGAAGTTTTATCTCACTTTGACACTCCTGATTGTTGCATTCCCTGGTAGTGCTGTCGGGTCCCAGTCCACTACAGTCCTTTCCGCCATTAGAAGGCGGTGGATTGGTACATGTTCTCTTTCGTGTTTGCAACCCACCTCCACAAGTCTTCGAACACACACCGTACGGCTTCCAGTCTGAATAACCACCGTTTACTATATATAAAAAAAATAATAATAATAATAATTACAACGAATGACCCACTCCCTCTATGAGACTCGCCTGCAGGGAATCATGGTAGTTGTATTCATAAAAAAAAAACATCCAGTCCAAGATGATGAATCCCTGATCCCAATGAGAGAATTGGCCGTTGCATGATCACGGAATAGTGTTTACAATCATAAAGAATGATTGTATGCGAAACGTGCTCGTGGACTGATCTTTTTATAATGAGGTGGGGCTGTGGCAGGGTAGGAGGCTGGTGGAGTTTAAAGGAGGGAGTATGCGACATGACACAGCTTCAAAAAATATTGTGTGTTTTAAAAATGTTAATGGAGTTGTGAACACAAAAATGGAGGGGGTTGCTTACATCAGGTATTTCCTACAAGATATGTGCTATTTGTTAGTATTTCCATTCCTTTTTTTAACAATACGTCCAGATAAGTTGTCGCTTCTTACAGAGGGTTGTAACTTTTGCGCGTCCTTAGTTTCGCGATGTGCTAACTTCAGTGGAATTTTGGTCCTTGCTTTCTTCGTGGGATGAGTGACACGGGGTCGCTGGTAGTCACCCTATGGAACTTAACGGTCGCTATTTGTCCATTTTACCTGGACACTCTTGATTGTTGCATTCCCTGCTAGAACTGTCGGGTCCAAGTCCACTGCAGTCTTCTCCATCATGTGATGGTGGTGGATTAGTACACGTTCTTTTACGCGTCTGTTCCCCACCCCCACAGGTCTTTGAGCACTCACCGTACGGTTCCCAATCTGAATAACCACCATTCACTACGAAAATGTTTCATAGTATAAATAACAAAAATATAATTACCTGCGAAGATCTCTTTCTATGTACTCATAATATTTATTTTACTTACGAAGCGCCAAATTTTCTATCTGCCCATTGCGCCGATTACAATAAAATTGTGAAAAGAAAAAAAAATAAGAATAAAAGATGACTAAAAAAGCAGACGTTTGATGAGAAGAAATTAAATGATAAAAGTCAAAATAGCTTTTATAAAAAAGGTGGCTTCAATGTCTGTTGAAAAAATGTGAAAGAAAATCAGGTATTTTTAAAATGTCTCTTGCTTATGACAATGGAATCCCAACACCTTAAGTAATACGAAAGGATGCTTCGAAACCCTTTTCCCTGGAACACTGGCCAAAGGCTCGTGTTTTGTATACTTTTTAGCCTAGCGCAGGAGTCTTACATTTAGCCTCCAATAGGTCTTCACAATCCTCTCCTATCCATACTGGGCAAATAATCTTTCTATGCATGTTTTTTAGCCTAACGCTTTACCTACACTGTAGCTCCTCACAATCCCCTCCCCGCCTCACTGTGGGAAGGATCTTTCTTTGCACGTTTTATAGCCTAGCTCAGGTCTCTAGCCTCTAGCCTAGCTTTCAACAATATTCTCCCAGCCACTGTGGAAAAGGTTTTTCTTTATCATGATGTTTTAGTCCAGCTGCTTTCAGAGGTGCCAGAATTCGAAGTCGCTGATAAGATGAACCAAATGTAGGCGATGATATTGTCCATATCCTTACCTGGGCACTCCTGATTGTTGCATTCGCTGGTAGCACTGTCGGGTCCCAGTACACTGCAATCTTTTCCTCCGTTTGCCGGTGGTGGATTGGTACACGTTCGTTTTCGCGTTTTTACCCCACCTCCACAAGTCTTCGAACACTCGCCATACGGTTTCCAATCCGAGTAACCACCGTTAACTATAAAAGGCGAGGGAGGAAAAGCCAGTCTTGTATTTCTGTCTAATTACGTTATGGGGAACGATTTTGATGGGATTTTCGACAAATTCATTATTTGCATCTCGAATACAGTCATTCTAATTAGAAAAGGCAAGCAAAATCTGAGTTTATTTATGGTTCTCAGGAAATGGCTCAGAAACTGCGTCAAACGATGAAGTTTTAATCATCAATACCCTTTGCAAGATCTAGCGTCCACAAAGATAAATTTGAGGGCGGACGCTATCTATGAACTACAGAGCATCATCAATAGCTTACGTCAAAGGCGCTAGGAACTTGCAATTTAGCAACTGTTAGTGCTGATAGGTATTTCACTTGTGAATCAAATAAGTAAAGATGGGTGAAAGAATTTTGTACTGCAAGAAAGAAGTTTTTGCAAATGTTACTCCGGGGACTATGAAGATCCCTTTTATTTATTTGAGATTTGTAGTTTAGGATTAAAAGTTAAAAAGTTAAAATCAGACTCTATTGATTTTCCATTTTACCTGGACATTCCTGGATATTGCATTCCGTGGTAGAAATGTCAGGTCCAAGGACATTGCAGTCTTCTCCTCCGCTTGCGGGGGGCGGATTGGTACATGTCCTCTTACGTGTCTTCACCCCACCTCCACACGTTTTTGAACACTCGCCGTACGGTCCCCAATCGGAGTAATTACCATTTACTATACAGAAGTGAAAAAAGAAGAACCGAATCGGACCTCTCAAAACAATAAAGTCAATGGATTAGTTGCATATTTTTGCAAGTAAATAATTGCTCGATTTTTTCACCAACAGCTTGTGCTAAATTAAGCAACGTCTGTTTAAGGTAGTCGTAGACATTGTCAGCGAAGTTGTAGAACTAAGATTACGAATTCGACCCAATCGTCACAGTCAATAACCGCGGTAGAGCAACGCAGATGACGTTACACGTCGCTTTGCTGGCTATCAGCGATAGACAAAGTTGCTTCCTCTTGTTGAACCGTCAGAGAAAAGTCATGCTCGAGGCCTACTGAGACGTAAAAGTTATCATCACCATCATCATCATCACCATCATCATCATCATCTTCATCGTCGTCATCGTCTTCATCGTCGTCATCGTCTTCATCATCATCATCATCATCATCATCATCATTATCATCATCATCATTATCATCATCTTCATCGTCGTCATCGTCTTCATCATCGTCATCATCATCGTCATTATCATCATCATTTTTGGAGAAATGGAAACCTCTAACTCATCCGAACGTTATGCTTTGTCTCGCGATCATTTCCTTACCTGGACAACCTCCACTGTTGCATTCTTCTGTGAGGGTATCAGGTCCCAGACTAGAACAATCCTTACCACCAGGGCTTGGAGGAGGATTTGTGCAATAACGCCTTCGATAGCGATGACCAATACCACAAGTTACGGAACACTCAGTCCAATCACCCCACTGAGAGTACCCGCCATTATCTGGAAAAACATTATATGGCACGGTAGGTTTCTTTCAGCAATGGATGCTTTAGTGTGTAAAGATTATGGAATTTTATACTTTGGTTGTGTCACTTGATGGGAAGCTAATCACATCTGCGTCAATAATGACAAATATCAATGTAGAGGAGATGAGTATTCCAGAAAGGTAGCGCGAGGTAACAAACTAGTTGGCCAACCTTATTTATAGGGTGAGTTCGGATGTGTTAGTTTTTTTAGGACTGTACAATAAAGGTGGGCCATATCACTAATTAAGGAAAGTATTAGATTCTTACTTGCTTTACATCCGTACAGCTCTACACGCAAAGCGATGAGAATGAACCAGGCCTCAGGAATGATTCTTATGGTCCTTGTGGTAATTGGTGGAATCAGGTCATATTTGACAACGCTGTCTTTATCATTGTTGGCTTTAAAAGTCTTAAAAAGAATAATTGTTTACTGAAACGTAATTTTTGTCACTGTACAATTTTAAAAGGCCTAGACTACGTGTATTATTAAACGAATATCCCATCATTTCTGCACGAACTTGAGGAATGAAATGACCAATCGTAGCTCGTGCAATTTCTTCCAAATTTTGTACACCATTTTGAAGGAAACCAACTATTTGCCGTGTCTCTATTTTGAGAAGTTGAAGTCCTTCAACGCCTCTTTAGCACTCTTAGATCAGATATTAATTGACTCTAATCACTACTTTAATGTGGTAATTACTGCTTTAATGCTGTAAATTCTTGTCTCCTCCGCAGCCATGTTTTGGGATATCACTCAACGCTCAACTACCGTATCTATTCGATTGTAAATTACACTGCAGGTGTCCTCCTGCAGGGACAGTCGGCAGCTAGTAGTTACAACTTGGAAATAAAGTCATTCAATTGTATTGTATAGATATTCACCAAAATATTTACCTTGGTATGTGTTTCTGGCTGATATTGCTGAAGAAAACCGCGGTCATCAATGTATTGAAGCGTGTAACTCTTGACATAGTAAACCGCATGGTAAAAACCCTGCGTGGCAATGCCAGTCACTTGTGTGTCTCTTCCAAAATTGATCTGAAGCCACTGACTATGATCACTCACTGCTGGTATCCAGCCTCCATAACGTCCAACTCCTCCCTTATAGTGCAGCCTAGCATTACCAGGAGCGTACAGTAAAGTCCCAGGGGCCAGTGTAGTGGAGGCTGTTATAGCGGAATCTGGAATTAACTTATCTTGCATCCCTAGTGGATCCTTGCAACTGACCTCTTGAGGTATTTGGAAGCCTAAGAAAACAAGACGGGAGAAACAAGGCTGTTGATGTATGTGAAAAGAAATACCTTTAACAACAAAAATGAAAGTCGACGCAAAAAAATACAGACATCTAGAGTGTTGACAGACAAGGAAACAAGTAACAAAAGAGTACTACGACTGCCACTACAACTACCACTACCACTACCACTACTATTACCTCTACCACTACCACTACCACTTCCACTACCACTATCACTACTATTACCTCTACCACTACCACTACCACTACCACTACCACTACCACTACCACTACCACTACCACTACCACTACCACTACCACTACCACTACCACTACCACTACCACTACCACTACCACTACCACTACCACTACCACTACCACTACCACTACCACTACCACTACCACTACCACTACCACTACCACTACCACTACCTTTACCATTACCACCGCCTCTACCTCTACCATTACCACTGGCACTGCCAATGCACTACCACTGCCACCAACACAACCGCAACCACAACAACTACAACTACCACTACAATTACTGTATCAAAATCCCTGCCTCAACCACAGTCACAACCACTACCACTACCACTACCACTACCGCTACTACTACCAGCACCACTTCCACTACCGCTACCGCTACCACGATCTGTACGACGAGCACTACCACTACCACGATCACTGCCGCTACCGCTAATATTGCTGACACTGCTACTGATACGGCCGCTTGCAGCTGACTCTACAACTAATTCGACGTTGACAGCTACGTACCTGATTTACAACCATAGAAATCAGCCCTCATTGAAATCCAGACGTGGTATTCCAATGGATTGATTCGGATGAAGCGTGCAATAATAGGATTCTTTAGCTTGTGACTCACAATTGAGAATCTATCCTTATTGCCTTCAAATTCCTTAAATAAAACAAAAGAGTACATGCTTTCTTGATTACAAACACGGCATAACTGATTAAGACTACACAATAGAGCGCTTGGAAATAAACTCAAACTAGTAGTGGATGAAGGATAAGATAGCTTACGTGGGTCTCATCCCCACTGTAATCATTCTCAACCTGTTTTTAGACATCGTACTTAGTTCTTTGGGGGTTAGAGCCATTGGTGTTCCGTGGATGCTTTAATAGAGTATAAAAATGAGTGCAGATCCCTTTGGGCTCTTTACGTGAGTATAACTCGTGACATCATCGGCTATTTCTTGACCTTCCTGTGATTTTGAAGACCAAGAGTGAACTAAAACGAATTTGAGGGACTACCTTAGGTACTCTTCAAAAACACAACAACACACAAATAAAAAACAATTAGGTTTTAGATTGAAGAAAAATTACCTTGACAGAACCGTCTTCCAGGTAGTCACGGAAAAAATTTCCGTCATAACTGTACGTCAGACGATACTTTTTCACCCATTCGTAAGTATCGTCTCTTCCTTGAGTGGACACTATTGTCACTTTAACGAAACGCCCAAAATTCACCTGAAACCAACTGTTGTCTCGTAAATTACCAGCTGCCCAAGCCCCATAGTGTCCAGCTTTAAGCCTGAAATTAAGTCTTCCATTGCCCGGTATATATAAAGTTGTACCCGAAGCTACATTGCTTGAAGCAGTTATTGAGGAGTCCGGAATGGCATAATTTTCCAGACCTAATCCTTCCTGGCAAGCAGGGGGTTGTGGGGTGGGAAAGCCTGAAGGAGAAATAGTGATTTTTATTTGTAGTTTGTTTTATTTTAGAAGTGATTTATGTAGTATATCCTTTATACAAACTGCTGACTATCTATTGCCAACTTACTGCACAATTGTTATGGTGGAATGATTCTTCCTTCGACTGCTTGAATGGTTCACGTGCGGTATAACTCTTTATGTATATGACGTGAAATGTCAAAGCTTTTCCTAATTTTGGTGAACGTGAGCCCCGACGACGATTTTTTTGCATTTTCTTTTGGAAATGATCACTGGCGTTACATATTAAATTTGGGCGGTTTTTTTTAGAACAATTGGCGACTGAAGAGATCTAGATAATAAGGAAATTCAAATGTTAAATATATGACTTTCTATGTGACATATATGTCATATATGTCTATATGCCTCGGTCTTAGCGTCGCCGCGGTCATTATTTTAGCTCCCTAGTATCCGGAAAGATATTTTGATTATGTCATACATGCATTTATTTGTACGTATTCTTACCTGAACGACATCCATACAACTCCATTCTTAGTGACATCCACCCATAATACGATACCGGTTGAACTCGGATGTAGCGGGCATAGATTGGTGGATCCAGTGTGTTAATATGAAGGCTGTCTCGGTCACTGTTACCTTGAAAGACCTAAAGTGATAACAACAGACACGTGTACGTAATGGCAAGTATCAACAAAGCGTTTAGCAAAAGCGGACGAGCACGATCAGCGACCGATTTCAAGGAGATCGACATGGACAATGCGATATTGAGAGTGTATATCTAATAATTATCAGATATAACAACGTTTGTGGAGATAACCTCATTGCAAGGCGCTGGAGTTTGAATCGAGCGATCCGGGTTCGTGCCCTGAACGGGGGTAATTGGATTGTGTTCTTAGACAATATCTCTCTTCACCGAGGTGTATGAATGGGTACCGGTAAATTTAATGCTGGGGTGGTGGAGTGCGATAACCCTTCGAAGGACTGGCATCTCATCCACTAGTGGAGAAAAAATACTCCTAGTCGTTAGTCGGGATAAACTCCGGCCTTTATGCACAACTTCGCCCAGCGTAGACTTTGTTTTTCTATAGTTACATGGAAGTTCAATCTCCAGAGGATAACACGAAAACAAACAAACAAACAAAACATTGAATTACTGTATGACTTTAGCTAAATGTTTTGGTTTCAACTTACCTTTTCAGAGCCATATTGACCGTTCGTGTAAAACTCAAAATAACCGCTATCATAGCTATAAGACACCTTGTATTCAGTCACCCACTGATACAGTTCTTCTCGGCCCTGAGTTCCGATCTTGGTCACCTTTGTGATGTCACCAAGATCCACCTGAATCCACTGTCCTTGTTCCAGGTACAAAGTTGACCATGCGCCTGTTTTGCCGTTCCCTGCCCGGTGATTTAGCCTAGCATTGGTAGCTCCATGAGCTACATTATACTGCAAATGTATACAATGCGTCGATTCATAAATTTATTATTTGATTGCCCGGGTTCCCTTATTTAGGGAATTGAGCTACCTTGTGCCAAGCTTTTTACTTTCAAGAGCACCAGGGGAATGTACCTCTAAGCATTTCTAACCCTGTTTTTCTTTCTTAAGTCTTAAAGTGTAAACTGTCGATTCTTCTTTCATCTCTCCTGTCCAATATTTAGACACAACTAGCTGGAGGTTAACTTGAAACCTCAAAATGCCAGACTTCAAGACTACGACACGTGATCAGAAACTACTGACACTATTACCGGAGAAGAATCACAATCGCGCCAAATTTGGGTACGATAAAAATAACTAACGGTGTCGAGAGCTAACCCGCCTGATGTATCGTCAAAGAGTATACAAGTATAAATATGTACTGCATCTACCTCGTAGTTAGCTTTGATGGCAGAGTCGGGGATTTTCCCATTTTCCATTCCCAGGGCTTCTTCATGGCAACCTAAAAGTGTTAACAAACGTGAAGTGCAATAGAACCCATTACCAAGCAAAGCGCCTTTTTTATGTAAAAGAAATCTTTTTGGCATAAATTCATGAGTATTTTAAGCACCGTAGTATGAATATTGATCATGATATGACTACAAAACCAATTTTACTCAGACCTTTAGGTAAAAATGCAGTGGCTTGGGGGAGCTTTCAACTACGACAACTAATCGATGCCGTAGTTTCCTTGAATTTGTGCTGTCACTAAATTTAACTCAACTATAACTCTCTTTACGGCAGACTGTTAAACTGGTATAGTTTTCAACATTTCCCAGTTCATTAGACATTTCGAGTGGTCAGTTGGAGAGTCCAAAATAGCAATCGCTCTTCACATTAACTGCTCATTTTGACGAGGTACCTAATAAATTGGTTGAATTAACATTGACTAAGCTGAGTAGTTTTAATACTGTACACGCACGAAAAGGTAGTGTAATTCTTAAAATAGCAGAATTAATTAAAACTCTTATTTTTTATTTTACATCTTCTTGATGTATGCAGTCCAATTATTTGTACATTCAATATTTCTAGTATAAATAACGATCAAAATATAGGCTAGCTGTGAGGGAAATGTTAAGGACTATGAAAGCAGATTGGTGAGAAAAAATGGACACTTTCCTTTTTTCACAGTACATGCATACCTTCATCCGCATACCCTGGAGAAGGAAAAAAGAACAGCGTGTGGTAGAATGTGAAAGAGACCTACACCTTTATAGCAATGAGACTAGACAAGTACAAATCAATACAAGAAATCCCTTATGTTCTGCAGTGGGGCGGGGAAATGCTTTCCTGATCTAATAAATTAGTAACAGAGCTCCTAACTTATATTAAGAGATGCCTCTTAGCCTGATTTTAACCTCTTTTTATTCAATAGTATTCCCCTCTCCTAAAAATGTATGATATATTTCTATAGTTCTTTTATAAGTATGTGTATCAGTGAACTGTTGATGTAAACAACACAGAGGCATTCAGGTTCCTGTTGCATCGCGAGTTTAGAAACGGCCTTCATACCGAAAAAACACACCTTGAATAATAATATTAATAAACTAACTAAATCTAATTAAAATAGAAGCAAAAGAAAACCAACAGCGGTTACAAACATTTCCAATTGACAACGCATGGTCTAAAAAAATTAATGTATTAACTTGAGGTTTAATTTCGTATGTTACAACATACATCTTCAGAAGTGACGGTTATAACTACAAGTTTTTTCAGACCATGCGTTGTCTTATTGGTAATTGGAACCGCTGTTGGTTTTCTTTTCCAGCTTCTGAAATCAAAATGGTCGAAGAACAAGAAAATTAAAATAGAACTATTTAAAATTCAATTTAAAAATTATATAAATACATGGTCATCCTATTGTCTTTTTAAAACAGTTTGTGTTAAAGTGATCATTATGTTTATTGCTTTTCCTATGCGCCTATTTTGTCAATTAGATTAAAAGTACGTCACGTCATTCCTTATTCCAAAGCTTTACAAAACCTTCCTTGAGGCGATGTGAAATAAATGTTATTGCATTATTAGAGTACTTCTTACAAGTTTGTTTTGGTATGTCACTGATCGCCAGATGCTGTACATGTAGATAAACAACTTATTAATACCTCCCTTAATGTATTTTTCCCTGGGATAGCTTTTAAAGACCATGCAAGTACTCAAATTAATTCAAAAGGAACCTGTCAAGGGAGGATGGGGAAAAGTATAAATGGAGTTGATTCATTTGTTCTTCTTAAGAGAGAGATTAGAATTTTCACAATTTGTTTGGTTCTTTGGAGGAGTAAAACGTTATTTGGTTAATTATTTTACTGCCTAAAGAAAAATAGGCTACTCCTAGGAGTCAAACCACCTTCGCAGGAATGCAAAGAAAGCTGATATTTTCTGCGCTTACGAACCGTTAATAGCTAAAAAATTAGAAAGAGGGGAGGTCATTTACAAGTACTATGCATATGAAGAGCAGAAAGTTATTGGTGCTCAGTGGAAAAAGCGATTTTTACTTTAACTTCTCGTTAGTAACAACAGACTTCCACCATATTCATTCTTGTTGATTGGCTAAAGCAACTTTTACAACAACCGTTTACATTTTTAAAACCACCCCCCTGTAGGTTTGACAGATTTGATGCCTTTTTAATAAAATGGTCGTTAAGTTTGTTGAAATTAATCAAGAAATAAGTTCGTTTATCATTAGCTTATGTTTACACGTGTGGTTTGCTGCGCTCCTGATCCTTGCAACGTATCTTCAGTATGATGAAAATGCACACAACAGGAAAAAAATAAAATGTAATTTCAAATCAAAAAGTTACATTCATAGCCGGATCACCCTCATAAGCCTGACTAGTCTCATGGGAAGGGGAAGCAATAACTGCAATCAGTCAAGTTTTAACACAACCTACTGTTTCTTTTTTGCCTAAATAAAATCAATTTCTTGTCACCCTGCAACCTTTTTATCGTACGCGCGTTACATTTTTTGATGAGGAAATATCCGTTTCCTCTGACTCTAGCAGTATTTTGTTCCTAGCCTTAAATATAGATTGATAACAAGAACCAAGCAAAACGCACGGATAAGCATTTGAGGGCTGTTTTAGCTCCCATATGTCTCACCAAACGTACAATCCATACAACAGTAGAACACGTTGGCACAATAGGTACCATAAACTAAAGCTATTTATTCGAATAAATTTTTTTTGGAGAAAATAAGTTAAAAAGAACTTGTATAATTAAAACTCTAAAATATCAAAGTTCCTTTTTTCTGTTAGTAGCATACTGTAAGTTCGTAATATGTAATGTGTAAATTGTGACGCGTAGATACGTACTCCGTAGACTGTTTTTGTAACTGTAGTGTAAGATTAATTGTAATTGCTGTAATTGTTCAAGCAAAGAAAAAACATTAACTTACCGCTTGGTAGTAAAAGTTGAAGCAGCAAAATAATGTGTAGCTTAATGTCCATCATGGCACTGAGAGCTTGAGAAGACTAACGCGTTTCACGATTGTGACGTTTTCTCAGTTTAAGAAATTGACACCTAATGATAATTTCATTATGTCAAAAGATCTCATTGGTGCCTTGGTCACATCAAAGCATTAACTCTGGTTATTAGTCTTTAGTTTAATGGCGTCAGGCCTAACTGTAGCCAGAGCTTCCAGTCGAATTCAAATCACACCAATGCCTTCCCAATTGTTTTTAGTTCTCAACAGCCTTTGCATGACGTCATGTTTAAATGTTCCGTAGATGTTGCTCGCGACAGCCCTAAAATTTAGGGATCTGGGAAATGCTAACATGGCTGACCGGAGAAGGTTGGAAGGCTGTTTGTCGTTCTTGTTTCTTATTTCCGTCGTCGAAAATTAAGAAATATATGGTCAAACGTTTTTAGGATATTACAAGGGACACATCTGATGTTTTCGAATTATGTTAAGGTTTCTTTGCATTCTATTGTCTCTTTTTCTCACCGCGCCTTTTTTCAGGCTTGGTTGTGTTGTTCATAGTGACGTTCATAATTGTGCATGATATCGTTATTGCTCGACTTCATTCTGATTGGGTTCTTGTTCCTAATTTAAGGCTTAATCCATGCACACTGCTTGAGTGTAACTTAGTTAATTAGTCTTGTTTTGCATCATCGAAGCATGAATCAGTTCTTAACTATAGCCGATAGTGGATAGAGAGAACGTCACACTACTGTCACACTATGTCTCAAGTGAATATATAAAAGATCATATATTTGAACTGTGGAGAAAGATATGAAGACATGATTGATCATCGCAGTTATACACATCTTAAGGAGTTGCGAAATTAAAGCCTAAAAAAAAAACAAAATAAAAGAAAGATTCAGGCCTGAATTGTTTTCAGGCTTTAATTTCACAACTGCTTTTTAAGTTGTGTATAACTGTGATAATCAATCATGTCTTCATAAAGTTATGTCTGTTCTCACATTAGTTAATAGCCTTGATGTGACCACAACCAATATGTCTTTACAAGTTTCAATTGACCTAGTCAGATAAAGCAATTCTAGAAAGTATTTTTGCTATATTTAGGCTTATCCCCCAAAAATTGTCTTCTTTGGTCCTTTTCGATTCGATCCCAAAGGAAGTGATGCGTACATCCTCGGGGCTAGCTTTAGGATGAATGTAAATTCTCAAACAATCCACTACTAGTGCAGATGAAATCAGTGAAAGCATGGAAACCGAAAAGTGCAATAGAGGGATCTACCTCACCAAGTCAGGTTTTTTGAAATCGTTTTTTCTGATGTCTTACAGGTTTAAAAATCTCTCGGTCAATTATAATTATGTTTTATTAAATGAAATTTTCGCGACGTGTTAATTTCGCGAATTTCGCGATTTAAAAAAAATCGCGAAATTTAAGTGACGCGAAAATTAAATGTCGCGAAATTAGCATGATGCGAAAATTAAGTGACTCACATTACGTCAATAATTAAAAAAGCGACTTAATTACCATTACACACGTTTATAACAATCATTTTGAACTATTCTGTGGTAATGTTCTGGTCTTCTTCATCAGTACTGCTTTCCGTCTCCACTCCAGGTAGCACTTCTTTTGTACAATCCTCAAACTGTCCATTTACTGGCTCGTTGTAGTGCTGTTCCACTAGTTGCTTAAACCTTTCAATTGCCTTGTAAACACTGTGAGAACATCTTTCTTGTTACTGTTTACATAATTAGTTGCGTTTCTGTTTATTTGGACGTTGTTGATTAAGTTGTTTGATCAAATTCAGGGACATCTTAAATAACATTGACAAAGAAATATAGTGTGTCTCACTCAAAAACGCGAAATTAAAGTGAGTCAAAATGCAAAATTTTCGCAAAATCGCGAAATTAACGTGTCGTGACAATTTCATGCAATAAGGTGGTTGAAAAAACATTGCCAACTTACAAGTCTTAGCAACCAAAATATCATTCTCAAGAATGCTATGAATTTTTTTTCCTCTCCGATATTGTCATTTAAAACAACGAGAAATGTAAAACTTCAGGGAAGGATCCAGGATTTTTCTTACGAGGGGTGCACAACTAAGGAATTGCGTAACTGACTGGTGAGGTTAACAAAGTTTAAAAGCGAATACGAAGCAGAAGGCTTCATCTCAGGCAGTTGGGGGAGGAGGGTGCGCAACTCCTGCTCTCTCCCCCTAGATCCGCCCCTGAACTTGTTACTGCAGTTGTAGTATCCCGCGTTTGCAAACTATGTGTTCACCGGCCAGTAACATGATTTACAAAATGTCAACAACGATTGTTTGTCAACAGTCACATGATCACTTACAACCTCCAAAAACTCAACACTTATGGTAAGTTAACAGTACTAAATAAAGCTCAGGGAGCTAACATATTTTGAATGAGTAACAAAACACTGAGTAAAGCTATGAACTGTAGCTTGATGCAGCCACTTTTTTATCACTTTTCTGCACAAAACGATTTTCAACATGACTTCAACAGTTTTTCCTTAGTTTATAACTGAAACTGCATGGATACACATGTACCGTTAGTAGCCCATTCTATCAACTTTTTTGGTGACGTTCGATTAACAACACAAGTGCAAAAGTGCCCAGTAGATTTGTAAATCAAAGTTTCAAGTCTTCAACATAAGCATTCATGACTTCTTAGATTTTGGCTTGCTGGGCTGTGACAAAAACTTTCGTTTTAAAAACAGATCTTTGCTTCTCCCTTGTCTGCTGCATCACTGTGTTAGCCTTGCTGATCTTCTTTTGTGCTGCTTCAATCATGGCCTGAGCAACAGAAACTTCCTTAAAATCCTTCTTCTTCATAGCAGTTTTCAATTTTGCATTTGTCTATCTCAAGACGGAATCTCCAACCTCCTGCTATCTTGCTTGGCTGTTGCTTGTCTTTCTATTTCTTTCTCTTAACTCAGCAAGTCTTCCTTTCCTTTGGTGAGTTGTCGTTGTTGTGCTTCCATTTGTAGTGCTTGTTCTTTCTGTAGAGTAAGGTACTTCTTGGCCTCTTTCTTCTCCTTCTGCTCTTTGTCTAGAAGTATAACATAATTGGCATGAGCAGAACGAACCAGCTGAAGGAGTTGTCTGGTGATTGGCACAGAACCAGGACCTTCAAAAGCCTTCAACCCGTCAGTTGTTGCACGAATGCCATTGATTGAGGCTTCTCAAACCCTCTCAACCTCTGCATTACCATGTCCAAGAATAAGAGAGCCTGTCTTCACAACTTTCATAATTGATGGAAATTTCCTTTCACCCATGGTACCCTTCAGGTCATCAACCTTTCTCCAGTAGTGGTCAATGTGGATGGGCTTCTGAGGCTCTTCATATTCTGTGTACCGATACCAATCTTCTGGAATGGATTCTCCCCTCATCAGCCAGTTTGTCTAATTCATAACTGGGCGGTTGGAGCGATTCCCCTCCTAACTGGCTGCATAGAATAAGTTTCTTTTCAGATTAAGTGTCTTATCAGAACATTTTCTAACTGGTTATACTTTGATTTCCTGATAAGGAGATTAGAATTGTCAGCAGTTAGGATACTGCGCTAGACAAACACAAACTTATAAGCCAGAGGGATTTTCTTGCATGGGATAACTGGTTTAATAATGTACCATTTGATGGTGTAATCAGTACGAAACCAGTTTAGTTTTCGGATGTACTTTTCTCAGATATAAATTTCCAAGCGATTATTTTTACCATGGCGCCCTCCCGCTGAGGGAATTGCAAGAAAACTACGACAAAGTTCTATATAGCCAATCACTGTTCATCCCCAGCAAAAATAAAAGGAAAAAAAGGCTTTTGTGCCGGATTCGTACCAGTACGTGGCCTTAGTATGGTAATCCAATACTGTAATCCTGCGTCCTACTAACAGCGAAATACGATGCAATTATTTGGACTTGAACAATTATACACAGAATCGTTTTACAAAACTGATAATTGCTCAGGTATAAATAATTGAATCCAAAAACAAAACAAACAGTTTTAAGGTCAATGGTACAGAGATGATGCCTGCTAAATTTCAGATCTAGAGCTCTAATACTCAAGCTAGAAAAAATTATTTGTTAAATTACAGAGCATGTATAGGAACGTCATTACAGAGAATGTATGGGCACGTTCACATAATTGCGAATTATTCGACTGTAAACAATTCAATCCAAAAACAAAATCACCTTTTAATACCAGTCATATAGGAATACTTTTCACCAAATGTAAGAAGAAAGGATCTAAAATTGGAGCTATGCGAATTGTGTAATTACTTAATTATAATGATTTAATTTTATTTACTTTATATCTTGTTTGTGTAATTATTTCTTTCTTTCTTTCTTTATTTATTTATTTGAGCTCTAAGTTGGAAGTCCAGTCGCAAGTAGATTCAATACATTTACCACACGATGACTGGAAAAGTACGAAAAATCGAAAAGAATTGAAAAAACCCCTAAAAAGAAAAAATATGGTCTTCTTAGTTCTTTTTATTATATGGCTGTCTACAAGGACTTGGAACTACTGAAATCACGAATTTAATTGGCTGAAATCGATATTGAACGCAGTCTAGATTTAGTTAGATCTAGATCTAGAACGGTTACATTTTGTGGTAAAAAAGCGGCAAACTAAAGTACAAATATATTGACTATCTTCTTCTGAAAATATTTATTTATGGAAGTGCGTGCCAGAAAGTAAAGAGGACGAACGAATTTAGGCACCTTCGAGTTCAGCTCGTCACCGTTCGCAAGCAAAATGTCAGCTAGTACAAATCAGTTCGTCCTGTACCCCGACCTCGGTCACGATTCTCCCAGACAGACCTCCTGCTCGGTTAATAAGAGCTAAATAATTGGCAAATTACATTTATCTCACTGAAAACGCTGTTGAGCATGGAAGCAGTTGAGCAGGCCAAAATGGACACCTAACAGCAAAAGTGGCGTATTGTCTTATAAACATACTGTAATTACTAGCAGTTTAGTTTCGTTTACGGTCATACGTCATTAGCGTGGCTCTGATAATTGGAAGCTGTACGGTTGAAGCAACGAAGAATATGTTTTATACATGTTATATGATTAGTCTCCATTTAATGTTCTGAAAATATTTGTTACTGACAGAAACGTGGAAGCCAATTAAATGCCACCAAAACAGAGGACGAACCCTGCGCGACATCCTGTTCAAATTTAAACGTTTTGCCAAGACTTCAACGAAATATAAGCAATGTGTAACCGCGGCTTCCGACCAAGGGACCATGCTGTTCGGTTTGGAGGACACTAAATGCTGGACTGGAGAAAATGCAGCAGGGTCTTATGATATGTATGGGCTTACCAAAGGCAAGGCTTACCAAAACGGCTTGCGTTATGGCTTCATGGCCTCAGAAACAATGTTCGTGTACTAAAAAAAAGAATGTAAATATTTAGTTTACATGCCCTTTTGGTTACTAACTTATTTCTCACGATGCCATCTTTTTACCCTTTTATGAGTACCGCGGCTGGCCAGTACTTTTATGGGTACCTGTTTTTATGAGGACCGGCTACGTACCCTGACAAAATAATAGGCCAGAATGGCCTAGCATCCCATCCAAACGGAATAGTGATGCTCCTTGAAGCTTTATGCTACGTAACCTGAAGTTATTATCGTCACTGACTAGTATTCCCCCAATCCCGTCCCTTGTATTGGAT
Organism: Orbicella franksi; assembly: GCF_964199315.1. Lineage (NCBI taxonomy): Eukaryota > Metazoa > Cnidaria > Anthozoa > Scleractinia > Merulinidae > Orbicella > Orbicella franksi. The sequence goes on from NC_138150.1 coordinate 4,944,612, forward strand.
GGAATTTCACCCAGTGTTTGCCTTACTTTTGATCTACTGTATCTCTACTAAAACAGAACGTGAAATTTCAAAAACTGAAGGGTCAGGTTGTTACTTTTCAGCCACAGGAGGCACTTCACAAAGTAACATTCAGCCAAGGTACTTAGTTGTTTGAAATATTGCACGTGGCTGTTTAACTCAAATGCCCGGATATATCAAAACATAGCTAATGGAGGGATCCGGAAATGGTTAAGAAGCCCGGCAAACTTCAAAGAAGCAAAAAACAGGCTAAGAGTTATGTTGGAAGGTTCTTGATCCTGCACACGTTTTGTTTTATGCTCATCGACTATGCATGAATTACATAATCGCAATGCTTTTATTGGTTAGATGAGCACACGTAACCACCTTTCGTATTTTGCCAGGTTTTGTGCAGGGTCAACCCCCAAAGCAGCCAACAAAAACATACAACATATAACTTCGGCAGGTATCTTAACCATTTCCGTCTGTTAACTATGATCAAAACCAATGCCAATGCACACAAAAGTTATGCAATTTACATACATACTAAAAAGCTGGAACTATACGGATAGTGAGAGTCCTGCCCCCAAAGAGTTAATTTCTTCCACTCTATATATTAAAGGTGTTTGGCAACCACTTGACTACTTCAACAACGTGTCCGCTAGCGACACTTTCGCTTTGCCGGAATTATTTGACGACAAAGTGAGTGCTAAGGGTCCTGATGCAATTTTGGACTACTGCAAGGAGAAAGCTGAGGTGTTTGGCTTCAAGATTTTTGGAGCAGACAATAAGAGTTGCTGGTCAGGAGATGACGCCAAGAACACTTAAAAGAAGTACGGGGAGTCCAAACTATGCGAGTTTAGCAGGAAGACCGGGCATGGTTCTGGACTGGACAAGAACGGAGATGTGTTTGTTTACAAAATTGGCGTGAGGTAAGCGGAATAAGGTTAAAACCATCTGCATTAAGAAAGTAACCCTAAGAAAATACGCGCGCTGATTGGTTAAAAATCGTGTTTCTATAACTCGATATCGATGGAAACACAGAACTAGCACGAGCTGTTGACGTGATGATTACGCGAGCAAAGAGAATTTACATTTTGATAATCAAATTTAACAAGTTGTTTTCCTTTTTCGGTCGCAGTGTTTCCTAAAAGAAATATAAAACATGTTCTGCGTGTTTCTATCGAGTTATAGAAACACTCGTGAAAGTTTGGGAGAACTCGAAAAAGCTGTAAAAACACTCGCTTGCGGCCCGTGTTCGCACAGCATTTCTTGTTCTCCCAATCTTCTACTCGTGTTTCTATAACTCAATAGAAACACGGTACATGTTTTCTATTTCTTAATTAGAAATCATCCGCATTTGTTTAAGCAATAAAGCTTTAAGAGGCTGTCTCTGCAAGAACCGACCACTGATTTTACTTCGAAAAATCGATTTTCTCATAAACTGGGATTTCCAAGCCCTTACCTAGTCAATCACTAAAATGAGTTTTGTTTCATTAAAAATTCCGATTGAAGTTAATTCAATGTTGTTCCTTCAACGGTTAAAAAAAGATTTTCTACCCGTTAAATCGAGTTTTGAACCAAACGCGAAAATAGCTCTACTTTGAAGGCACGTTTTAATGTGGCACCTGTTTGAAACTGCTGAACTACATGAATAGAAAGTATAAATGTCCCGTAATTTAAAACAATAATAAAATTTGTCTGCCCACTAGGTTTTCAAAACTAACGACCGCTTAAAGTTCAGGAAATTTTGAAAATATTCCACACACTCGCCTTCGTAAAGTGCTCCGATAAATTCCCGTAAATCTCTTACCTGGCTTCAAGATTAAAGTTTTGGTCCTTTGTAGCGATCCTTGAAACCTAGGTAGCATTAAAACTGCCAGCTTTTCCTTCCAACTGTAGGTTTGTATATAAAGTAGATTTATGCGTTCCTCATCTGTGTCGAGCGTGACCGTCACATAGTTCGATGTTCTTTGTATTACTGACCATTGTTTTCCTCGAAGCCGGTTTAATCATGTAGACTCCTCTTGAAAGGTTTATAGAAGCACTCTTTTGGACACCTCTCGGCACGGATACATGTATGAACAGTAAACGGTGATTCGGGAAGCCAAGGAAGGATTGATAAATGCCACGGCCATTTTGTGTTTACAACAAGTGATTTAGTTCCCAATATTCCCATTATACTCACGGGAAAGATTGAAGGAACAACATTGAATTATAATTGCAACATGGCTAAACAAACTGCTATGATACATCTATAGTTGAAAAAAAGAATTGGGACTTTTGAGCGAATATTATTTTTTTTAGAGCGCCGGCAATATGTGCTATTTTTCCAGTTTCGGCGTGCATGAAACTTGTGTCGAGCGGACCGAACTTCTGATCAATCATCCTAGAAAACTTCAACTGGAATTTTTAATGAAACAGAACTCATTTTAGTGATTGACTAGGTAAGGGCTTGGAAATCCCAGCTTATGAGAAAATCGAATTTTCGAAGTAAAATCAGTGGTCGGTTCTTACAGAGACAGCCTCTTAAAATACGTAGCGTGGGTTGCGTGGTCGCCTATTGTTTGATGTAAAATATCAAATACGGAAAACCGTGTTTGACCACATTTTCAAACACCCAGAAGAGAGGTGAAGACACAACGCGTGGCGACGTACTTTTTTTACAAACCTCGCGGTGTTTGAAAATGTGGTCAAAGACGTTCTTGAATGTTTACTATATCTTCTCAACCGACACTAACACCACCGAGAAAACGGAGAAATAAAATCGTAAAAATCAATCCGGCTATTATGATCCGATATCCAAACATCGTCAATATTATGATTTCCTTTGTTTAAACTTATACTGAATTTTTAATGCGTCCGAGGAAGATTATTGTTGAAAGGTCTGGGTTTAAACCCTGGTCTGGGTTGTTTTACCTTGTTACCCATAATCTCATGATCCCACAGTTCCCCATCGATAACTCACAGCCATTACCTTCCATTCGATAAATCAGTTGCATTGGTCTACTTTTAATTATATATATTTCCTTTTTTTAGGACCTTGGAATTGCAGAAGATTACCAAACCGGAATTTAACATAACATAATCAATAGATGCTGTGATAATTGGTATTGAAGTGGGGGTTTCTAACAACGAAATGTAGCTTGCTGAAAAAAAAAAATGACGTTGACGCAAAAAAGTGGGTTTTTTTTCTGTAAACTTAGTACATTGATTATATTATTGAAAGGGAGATAAAACTTTTTGGTTCCAAACCAATTTGAGTCTTTTTGTCCATCCTTGTAGTACATCCCATGTCAAGGACCAGAAGATCCCGGTCCAATAGAATTCCTAAAGGGGGTCGGAGGGGGGAGGGAACACCTATGTTAATTGACGACCCAGTTAGAGTTATAAAACGGCCAGGATAGAGTTACCTTATTCATTATATGACTGAAGGTTAGAGACCCTGGGAACGAGGTTAGAAGTACATACGTTTTGTCTACTTTTTGGCCGTTTGAAAAATAAACTCTAGTGTTACGATTTAATTTGCATTCCAAATATCGACTGATCTGATAGGGTCATAACTCTTCTAGTATACGAATATCTCGACAAACAAGAGGTTCTAGCAAAAGAGTCATGTACCATGGATCTATCTCGTTTTTTTCTGTTTTCTTGCTTCTAGTCATCATAAATACTTTAAATAGCTAGGAAAAGAATATAACGATGGACACTGCCTCAGTCAATTTTTTTTTGTCACAACATTGCCTCATTCATTCCTCAATTTTCTGGCTACAGCCTTACTGCCAGTGAATTTAGAACTTGTTCTAACTTCTTCTAGGTCTGGAGGGGTTGTCATGGCCTCTCTAATGTTCAGTCCTTGTTCCTACACACACTTCAAGAAAATTCTACTTCAGTTTTTCTCTTGTCTTACCTATTTCATGTTCTCGTGAGAGTCATCTTTACGCTTTTTTGTATGTTGCTTGACAAGGGCTGGTGCGCTAGCTATATATGAATTTTGAAATTACCTTAATGCGTGAACAGATCGGTGTTTCAGCAATTTCATCTTATCTTGCCTCGCGGGAAGCGCGGTGGCCTCATGGTTACTACGCTCGTCTCTGGTCGAGCGGTCCAGGTTCGAGCCCTAGCCGGGGGCATTTCGTTGTGTTCTTGGGCAAGACACTTTACTCTCACAGTGTTTCTCTCCACCTAGCCATAGTAATGAGTACCGGCGAACTCAATGCTACGGGGTAACCCTGCGATGGGCTAGCATACCATCCAGGGGGGAGTGGAAATACTCCCAGTCGCTTCATGTTATCGAAGCCGGGATTAGTTCCAGTCTGATGGGCTACTTGTCTCGTATGCAGACTTTACCTTTTCTTGCGTCGCTGGTGTCATCTGTCTCGAAGATGATCTCTGATTAAGGCGAGAATTACTATTGCAAGTCCAGCCCAAGAAAAAGACTCTGCAAAAGAAATAATTACCATTCTAATAAATGATTTTAAATCAAACAAGATTCAGCTAGTGCTGTGAGTGAGGTCCTGTTTAAAATTTTCGACGGCTCCCTCTATCTATATTGTCCACCTTTTTTACAGGAGAACTCCTCCTCTCTACCCCTTACCTACCCCACCAGCACGGGAGTGTAGTAATAAAACAAAGGTGTAATGCGGTTGCTTTTAAAAATTTCAAATCGTTCCCCGCATTCTTGAGAGCTTGTTTGCACGCACATTTTAATAAAACAACACCTTCATTAATTTCGTTAGCTTTTTTACGCCTTTTCTCATTACTCTTGATGTCACCTATAAACAAAAACATCAATGGATTTTTTCTCGATTTGTCTCATTCTGTTAAAATGCTTTTGGAAGATTGCGTTGAGTATCTTCTTTCTTGACGGGTAACACATATATAATGTTTGTTCTGGCTTATACGCCCAAAATAGCAATCAGATAACACTAGCGTGATAATTTTAGGTCTCAACCCCCGAAATGGTCTGACAAGGACCACTCTAACATTTCCTCCAAAGGCTCTCACCCTAGGATTACTACTGGGCTGAGCTCGTCTGGCTTGTGTAAAGAGGTAATAGGGAGAGTTTTGTGTCGCCTGATAATCACTTGCAACATAGCTTGCATTGCAGGTTTCTTATTTTTGTTTGATGATGGTGGGGCTGTGGAAGGATGGGAGGCTTGTGGGCTTTGAGTGAGGGGGGTGTGAAACAAAACATGACTTCCAAAAAATGATATATGAGTTAATATAGTTGTGAGCAAGGCATACAATGGAGAGAGATGTTCTCTCAAAAGGTATTGAGCCGTTCATGTGAGACCTTACGAGAGCTGTTGCCCGACCCAAAGTAGTTACTGTGAGGTATGGAGCAAGTGATTTTCTTCATTCATGGTCCAAGGGCGAGGCACGAGTAGCCAAAAATGGAGACCTTATGGCTGTCAAGTTAAAGGAGAGTAAGCTACAGTCTTTGGAATTATGTAACGAGATGGCCTGGCCCATCAGTGCAGAAGTATTTTTGGACCGGATCCTAGTCCATGGCAAGTTAATCCCCAGCATTTTTTCGGCTGCCCTGACAATTAGCAGGTACGGGAATATATCCCAGTAGCACAGAGTCACCGTGACAGTAACAGGTACACAACATAAAGCTACGCTACTCCGTTCACCGGGATCATCAACCGGCCTTTTATAGTGCGTATGGAATTATTTAAACTTTAAGAACCTACTTTTACGAGAAAAAGGTTGACATGAATGAAGACGTGTGCTACTAATTTTATCAGCTTACCTCAGGCCAATTCGGAAACAAACACATCTCCGTTGAAGGTCTTTCCCAAACCATTGCCGGTCCTGTTACTAAACTCGCACAGCTTGAACTCCCCGTGCTTGTTATAAGTAGTCTTGGCGTCATCTCCTGACAAGCAACCCTTATGTCTACCCCTTTGTCTGCTCAAAAAACTCTTCTAGCCAAGCTCTTCAGCTTTTCCTTTGCAGTAGTTGAAAATTGCCTCAGGGCCCTTAGCACTAACTTTTTCGTCAAATAATCTCGGCAGAGCGAAAGCGTCTCTAGGGGAACACGCTGCTGTAGCAACCAATAGGTTCCTAGTCACCTTAGAGAGAATGTATGAGTGAACTTTATTCCTAAGTATAGGAGTATTCAGCTTAAATAACTAATTGTGGACACTCAAATGAAAAAGTAACAGTGTTAGGAATATCAGGATAGTAAGGACAGGACTGCACAGGATATAACGTCCGCCTTGTCCGGGAATTTTCCATATGCTCTACGTAGAAGAAACCCCAAGAGTAGCACTACTTTGATTAGATGTAACATGTCAAACACAAAAGACCGTGTTTAACCACAGTTACAAACAACGAGACGACGTAGCGGAGAATTTTTGATGAAATTCGAGTTGCTTTGAAATATGGTCAAAGACAGTTTTCGCTGTTCGATATATTTTCAAAATCAAAGCTAAAACTAAGGAGAAAATGGTGAAATAAAATTGTTTAAATCTATTTCCACCGAGTCTGCCATGTTTGAAGCGGAATGGAGACGCAAAGCCGTGGAGAAACGTGAAGAACTAAAACGCTGCCTCGCAGCCCCTTGGCCCCCGCCCACCCTCCCGTGCCCTCTCTGCCCTCGCAAATTTTATGCAAAGATTGGCCTGCTAAGCCACTTCCGAGGCCATCAAAGAAGAGAAGATCGTTAGAAGAAATTGACGTTCGGACAAAAGCCAATGCCGACGACGAGATAGTACAAGAACATGCAGGTCGATACGTACAAACATTACAAAATTTACAACAATTACCTTAATTACAAACTACAAAGAAAACTTCACTGCACTACACTACAAGGATCACATACCTTATTCAACTAAAACAAAATAAAGAGTACTTAAGGGCATCTTAAAAAAACGAGGTTTCAGATAAGAGCTACTGTTGTTTTAAAGGTAGTAAAGGTTTCCATTTTTTGTCGTGGAAATGGATTTTGTTGTTTTTATTCGCGATAAAACGTTCGGTTTGAAACGTTTTCTTTTCTTAATTTTGTCGACTAACAGTCTTAAACATAAAGAGCCCTTATTTAATTACAGCGTTAAATAAAATATTTACTTTCAAGAAGGATGTTGTTGACTAGAACTGTTATATTAACCTTTAGGTATCTAAAATCCCAAAAAGGACATCCTTGATATCAAACCTAACAGTTATATTTAAAGAATTAAGAACAACCTTTAAATCATCCCAAAACATACACACTTTCGGTACACTAAGAGATGCTCTATGGTCTCCAACTCCTTTTCACAAAATCGCAGAGAATCTTTTTTTTTTAAACTTAAACGGCATCTTGTGTGTACAAGATCGTGCTTAATGTTTCATATTGGATTTCTCTTAATTTAGTATCCAATGTTGTTTTGAAGGGCAGTAGATATATCTTTTCCCAGTCTAACTGGGATGTGTGCGTGCTGAAAGCTTTGTTATATTTATTTTGAGCTGTTAAGATACTGGATATCTTAAAAACAAAACTGTCATATAAGACTTCAATTGAAGATTTTGGAAATTGACTTTCTTCCCTTAAATAAGTGAACTGAAATCAGTTTTTGAGGAGATCGAGTTTTTATTTGTTTTTAATAGTCTGCATCAGTCTTCAGGAAAAGCATTGAACAGACTGAAAAGTAGAAAATGTTCAACTGGTGAGAGAGGTGAATATAATGGTTCCTTATTCCACTTGCATTTTCCCCTTGTGCCGTAGAGGTCTCCAATTCTTATGATTTAGCTTTCGCATCTTGCCAAATCGTTTAAATTTGAACAGGATGTCACCCAGAGTTCGTCCTCGGTTTTGGTAGCGTCCCACTAGCTTCCGAGTTTCTGCATTAAAAAAAGTAAAGAAACAAAAATATTCCAACAATTTTTATTTTTGTTGAGAACTTTGATAAATTATAAATACAAGTAATTATAAGATATACATATTTTTTCTTCTTTCAAGTGATCAGTAATGGAAAAGTGAAAATAATCCGATTAGAAACGAACGAAATTGGCCTCTTGCTTGTCTGATAATTGCAATAACAGCTACTGAAAAAGGATTTTTTTCATAAACAAGAATAAACAAGAATAATGATTCTAAATCGTCTCGCTATTGGCTATCTAGTTTGGCAAGCGTAGCTGCCTCCATGCCCGCCTGACAACATATCACACAATGTGAAACCAAAGAAGTTTTGTCTCACTTTGACACTCCTGATTATTGCATTCCCTGGTAGTGCTGTCGGGTCCACTGCAGTCCTCTCCGCCATTGGAAGCCGGTGGATTGGTACACGTTCTCTCTCGCGTTTGCACCCCACCCTCACAAGTCTTTGAGCACTCACCGTACGGCTTCCAGTCTGAATAACCACCGTTTACTATAAAAAAGAACATAAAATAATTTCAATAATGGCCCATTCCCCCTATGAGACTCGCCTGCAGGGAATCATGGTAGTTGTATTCGTCAAAATAACCATCCAGTCCAAGATAATGAATCCCTGCAGTCTTTCCATTCCTTTTTTTGTCAATCAAGGTAAGTAACAATGGCTTCTTCCGGAGGGTTTTAACTATTGGGCCTCAAAAGTTTCGCGATGTGCTAACTTCAGTGGAATTTTAGTCCTTACTTTCTTCGTGGGATAAGTGAGAAGGGGTCGCTGGTCGTCACCTTATGGAACTTAACGGACGCTATTTGTCCATTTTACCTGGACACTCCTGATTGTTGCATTCCCTGCTAGAACTGTCGGGTCCCAGTCCACTGCAGTTTTCTCCATCATGTGATGGTGGTGGATTGGTACACGTTCTTTTACGCGTCTGTTCTCCACCCCCACAAGTCTTGGAACATTCACCGTACGGTCCCCAATCTGAATAACCACCATTTACTACGAAATGGATAATACTATAAATAACAAAAATATGTTTGCCTGCAGAGATCTCTCGCTATGTATTCATAATAATGATTTTATTTACAGAGCAAAAATAAAAATTAAGAATTTTTTTTTTTTTCACTGAGAAACGACACTGAAATGAAAGAGTTAATGATTTTAAATCGTCTCGCTATTGGCCAGCTAGTTTGGTCAACCAAAGAAGTTTTTCTTACTTTGGCACTCCTGATTGTTGCATTCCCTGGTAGTGCTGCCGGGTCCCAATGCACTACAGTCCTCTCCGCCATTGGAAGGCGGTGGATTAGTACATGTTCTCTTTCGTGTTTGCACCCCACCTCCACAAGTCTTTGAGCACACACCGTACGGCTTCCAGTCTGAATAACCACCGTTTACTATAAAAAAGAACATAAAATAATTGCAACGAATGGCCCATTCCCCCTATGACACTCGCCTGCAGGGAATCATGGTAGATGTACTCATCAAAATAACCACCCAGTCCAAGATAATGAATCACTGCAGGCGCATCTCATTTAGGGAATTGGCCCTTGCATGATCACGGAATAGTGTTTAAAACCATGAAGAATGACTGTATAGCAAACGTGCACGTGAAGGAATCTTTTTATAATGTGGTGGGGCAGTGGTCAGTACGCAACATGCCACAGCTTCAAAAATTTTGTATCTTAAATGTCAATGGAGTTGTGAGCCCAAAAATGGAGGGAGTTCCTGATATCAGGTATTTTCTACAAAGTATGAGCTCTTTGTTAGTCTTTCCATCACTTTTTTTGAATCAGGGTAAGTAACAATGGCTTCTTCCAGAGGGTTTTAACTTGTGGAAGGGAGCATGCAACATGACACAGCTTCAAAAAAAGTTGTGTGTTAAAAGTCAACAGAGCTGTGAACACGAACATGGAAGGAATTGCTGACATCAGGTATTTCCTACAAGGTATGTGCCATTGTTAGTCCATCACTTTTTTTAAATCAAAGTAGGTTACGAACGCTTCTTTCAGAGGGTTGAAGCTTTTGGGTGTCATTAGCTTAGCGATGTGCTACCTTCAGTGGAATTTTGGTCTTTGCTTTCTTCGTGGGATGAGTGAGACGGGGTCTCTGGTCGTCACCTTATAAAAGTCAACGGTCGCTATTTTTCCATTTTACCTGGACACTCCTGATTGTTGCATTCCCTGGTAGAACTGTCTGGTCCCAGCGCACTGCAGTCTTCTCCATCATGTGATGGTGGAGGATTGGTACACGTTCTTTTACGCGTCTGTTCTCCACCCCCACAAGCCTTTGAGCACTTACCGTACGGTCCCCAATCTAAATAACCACCGTTCACTACGAAAATGAATAATAGCATAAGTGAAAAATATATGTTTACCTGCAGAGATCTCTTTCTATGTACTCGTGATAATAATTTTATTTACAAAGGGCCAAATTTTCTAACTGCCCATGGCGCCGATTACAATAAAAGTCTGGAAAAGATACAGAGAATAGTAATAAACAATGACTAAAAAAGCAAGCCCTTGGTAAAAAATTAAATGATTAAAACTCAATTAGCTTTTATGAAAAAGGCAGGTTCAATGTCTGTTGGAAAGAAAGAAATTCAGGTAATTGTAAAATGTCAGTTGACTTTGGCAGTGGTGTCCCAACACCTTAACTCGTACGGTGGAGAGCTTCACAACCCTTCTTCCTAGAACGCTGGGCAAGGGCTCCGATTTTGTATATCTTTTAGCCTAGCGCAGGAGTCTTACTTTTAGCCTAGCTCTTCACAATCCTCTCCAAGCCATATTGGGCAAATGATCTTTCTCTTAGGTTTATTAGTCTAGCGCTTAGCCAACACGTAGCTCCTCACAATCCGCTCCGAGCAACACTTGGTGAAGGATCTTTCTTTGTATGTTTTATAGCCTAGCTCTGGAGTCAAGCTTTCAGCTTAGCTCTTCGCAAAATTCTCGCAACCACTCTAGGAAAGGCGCCTATTCTTTGTATGCTCTACTCTAGTTGCTTTCGTAGGTGCCAGAATTCGAAGTCCCTGATAAGATGATCCAAATGTAGGCGATAATATTGTGCATATTTTTACTGGGCACTCTTGATTGTTGCATTCACTGGTAGTACTGTCGGGTCCCAGTACACTGCAATCTTTTCCTCCGTTTGCCGGTGGTGGATTGGTACACGTTCGTTTTCGCATCTTCACCCCGCCCCTACAAGTCTTGGAGCAGTCGCCATATGGTTTCCAATCGGAGTAACCTCCGTTAACTACAAAAGGCGAGTGAGGAAAAGCCAATTTTGTATTTCTGAAGCAGGCTTAAAAGCCTGCTTCAGTATTCGGTCTAGGAACGAAAAGGTTGTATTTGGAATTTCTTAGATTATGTGAGTGAACACTGGATATAAGATGTAGACTTAAAAATGATATTTAAACTAGTCAGAGAAGGATTTTGGAGAGCCTTAAACAAAATAATTGCTAGTGGCTTAGCACGCTTTGGCTCCAAAGAATCCCACCCGAGGTCACCGAGTAAAGTGGAAGTTCTTATCTTCAAGTCAGGGAAAGTAATTAAACGCGCATCCTTATTTTGTAGCTTTTGGAGTCTCTTAGAATGACACACACCTATGCTGCCCCATACAGTATGGTTGGATGAGAGTATGGTTGGATGAGAGCTTTATAGATCGTGGTAAGAGTCTCACGGGAAACTAAGTTCCTGACACGCTTGATAGTCCCGAAGACGGCAGAGACTTTCATTGTTTGCCTCTCGGATTTAAAAATACATCGCTTCAAAATTCGAAATACTATTTTCAAAAGGCAAAAAAAATTTACTTATGGTGCTCAAGAAATGGCTCAGAAACTGCTTCACACGATGCAGTCCTTAATCATCAGGCACGTTGTAAAATACCTGCGCGGTAATTGAAAATGCCCTTGCAAGGTCTAGTGTGCTCAAAGATAAAGTTGAGTCCGGACGTTATCTATGAATTACAGAGCACCATCAGTAACTGACGTCAAAGGCACTAGAAACTGGCAGTTTAGCAACTGTTTGGCCTTGACAGATATTTGACTACTGAATCAAATAAGTAAAGGATGGGTGAAAGAATTTTTTATTGCAAGAAAGAGGTTTTTGCAGTTGTTACTCCGAGATCTATGAATATCCCTTTATACATATTTGCAATTTGTAGTTTAGGATTAATTGTAACAAAGTTAAAAACAGTCTCATTATACCTGGACATCCTTGGATGTTGCATTCCATGGTAGAAGTGTCAGGTCCAAGGACACCGCAGTCTTCTCCTCCGTTTGCCGGGGGCGGATTGATACATGTCCTCTTTCGCGTCTTCACCCCACCTCCACAAGATTTTGAGCACTCGCCGTACGGTCCCCAATCCGAGTAATTACCATTTACTATATAGAAGCGAGATAAGAAGACCCAAATCAGACCTCTCAGAACGATGTATTCTATGGATTACTTACATATTATTTGAAAGTGAATAATTGCTCATTTTTTCACCAAAAGCTTGGATATCCGCCGTTATCTGGGAAAACATTATATGGCACGGTAGCTTTCTTTCAGCAATAAATGCTTTAGTGTGTGTTATGGAATTTTACACTTTAGCTGTGTTACCTGGTGGGAAGCTAATCATATTTGGGTCAATAACGGCAAATAATACACATTGTATAGATTTAACCAAGCCCAAATGCGGAGTTCCTGGGCGTGGTTATTTGAGGCCTGATTAAACTAACCGAGGATATTGTTAAACTGAACACGTGTATGCTTTTTTATGATTATTTCCACCATGATAAGTTTCCTAATTTACCTGTTTCATTAGGATCTGAACTACATATTACAGTACCCGTAGTGCATCATCCAACCAAGTTGCAATACCTTCATTTCGAACTAATCTTAGGAGATTTTGCCCCAGCATTATTGGAAGTTTCTTTTGGAATAATATTCCGCAATCCATTAGAGACAAACCATCTAAAAAATGTTTAGAAAAGCACTTTCACGCTGGTACCTTGCTCAATACTAATGAAAACATTATCTCTTTATAACTTTCTGAGCTATTTTGTCATTTTTCCTCTTCTCTTTCTTTTTCTTTTTCTTTTTCTTAATAATCTCAAGTTATACACAACTTTAAGGGGTACGAAATTAGTTTATCTAGATGTGCCCCTCTCCTCTCCTCCTCTTCAATATACGATGTAATTCAATTTAAGTGATGTAATTTCTGTTTTTTGCGTTTTTTTCTTCCTTACAAAGCACTATCGGTTACTTTTTACTTTCTTTACGTTATATTTACATATCTATGTATTAGCTAGGAATTGGAAGAATAAAATAAAAAAAAAAATTTAAAAAAATTTAAAAAAAACCGAGGATAAGCAAGAATTTTGATCTATTTGGGTGTTTTGTCCTTAACAAGGCCGTGAGGTTTTCTGCTTATATTGTTTGGCCTTCTCAGTTTGAGTAATCTTAAGCTACAAAAAACATAAGCAGTGAAAAACATTTTTATGGCAGAAAAATTTAAGTCTCGATTAATTTTTAATCCTGGGTTAGCGTTAATCGGCTCAGTTCCAAACAACCCGGCCCTGATTACGTTAAATGGACCTAGATTGAGCCAGCAATTCAATCGTGGAATTGTGGTCCCTTTTCTCTTCGTGGGTTGGGTGAACCAGGTTGCTAGTCGTCACCTAGGCCTTTTGGAACTTATCGGTTGCTATTTGTCCATTTTACCTGGACACTCCTGATTGCTGCATTCCCTGGTAGAACTGTCTGGTCCCAGTCCACTGCAGTCTTCTCCATCATGTGATGGTGGTGGATTGGTACACGTTCTTTTACGCGTCTGTTCTCCACCCCCACAAGTCTTTGAGCACTCACCGTACGGACCCCAATCTGACTAACCACCGTTCACTACGAGAATGGATAATAGTATAGATAACAAAAAATACGTTTACCTGCAGGCATCCCTTTCTAAGTTCCCATAATAATAATGTTATTTACAAAGAGCCAAATTTTCTAACTGCCCATGGCGCCCATTACAATAAAAATAGGGAAAAGATACAAAAAATAATAATAAAAGATGACTAAAAAAGCAGGTCACAGTTAAAACTATTCAATGATGAAAATTAAAATAGCTTTTACAAAAAAAATTAGGTTCAATGTCTGTTGGAAGAAGAGAAGGAAATTCAGGTAATTTTAATATGTCTTGATTATGGCAATAGAATCCCATCACCTTAACTCATACGGAGGAAAGCTTCACAACCCTTCTTCGTAGAACACTAGCCAAAGGTTTCGGATTTTGTATATCTTTTAGCCTAGCGCAGGAGTCTTACTTTTAGCCTAGCTCTTCACAATCCTCTCCCGACCATACTGATCAAATGATTTTCCTTTGTATGTTTTTTAGCCTAGAACTTAGTCTACACTGTAGCTCCTTACAATCCTCTCGCAGCCACACCGGGCGAAGGATCTTTCTGTGTATGTTTTATAGCCTAGCTCTGGAGTCTAGCTTTTAGCCTAGCTCTTCACAATGTTCCCCCAGTCACTCTGAAAAAGGTTTTTCTTTGCCTTTCCTAGTCTAGTTAGTTTCGGAGGTGCCAGAATTCGAAGTCGCTGATAAGATGATCCAAATGTACGCGATAATATGGTCCATATCCTTACCTGGGCACTCCTGATTGTTGCAACTGCTGGTACTGCTGTCGGGTCCCAGTCCACTGCAATCTTTTCCTCCGTTTGCCGGTGGTGGATTGGTACACGTTCGTTTTCGCGTCTTCACCCCACCCCCACCGGTCTTGGAACACGCGCCATACGGTTTCCAATCAGTGTAACCTCCGTTAACTATAAAAGATGAGTGACGAAAAGCCAGTTTTGTATTTCTGTACAATTACGTCAAGGGGAACGAGTTTGATGGGATCTTCGACAAATTCATTGTTTCTTTCTCGAATTTAAAAAGACAATCTTTCAAAACCCGATATGCTATTTATGAAAGGCAAGCAAAATTTACTTGCTGCTCAGGAAATGGCCGAAAAACTGCGTCAAACAATGCAGTTTTAATTGGCAGATTTTAAAAAGTCTGCATGATAATTGACAATACCCTTTGCAAGATCTAGCGTCCTCAAAGATAAAGTTGATGCCGTATGATCTATGAATAGATCGTTTCCACGTGGCGTCATCAAATTCGAAAATCCAAAACTAAAGAGCCACGAAAATTTTTATCCTAATAAGGCGTAAGGGGATCTAAACTTATATCTGTTTACAACTTTTCAGCTCATTAGCGTGCTTGGTTTGGAAACCAGCGCCGTTCGAAGTTTTGAGTTATGGCGTTGCGCCACATACCGTTCCGATCGCGTTTGTGAAAAAATATACACTTATCTAGTAATTTTTAGCCTTTCAGGATTAAAGTGTTAGGAAAAAAGCTTGTGTAAATGTTTGTTGGTTTAGTTCAGATAATCAGTCGCCTAGATAGCCAAAGTAAGATCCAGATGTTTGCACTATTTTCCGGCCGCCATGTTGGTGGAGCACAGAGCTCCAAATCTTGGAGAAGTGTCTTCTTTACCTGTCTCCTATAACATTAAAATTTCTTGACTTTATCCACTGAATAGTAAAACTTTTCGATTTATTTTTCCTTGCGTGACAGTGAAAACCATCTATTACATATAGAGAGTACCATCAGTAGCTGACGTGAAAGGCGCTAGGAAATTGCAATTTAGCAACTGTTAGGCCTGTTAATTATTTGACTAGTGAATCAAATAAGTAAACGACGGGTGAAATAATTTTTACCGCAAGAAAGGCGTTTTTGTAGTTGTTACTCCGAGATCTATGAATATCCCTTTTTATTAAATTCTCAACCTCGGATAATGCAAATCTAACTTTCTGAATGTTTCACTAGATCTCGGTTACCAGCCATTATGCTGGCGTTTGACCCTATATGGAAATGAATGCGGCAAATGTCACTCAGCATAAAATTTTTCGCGGGAAGCCAAGTTTCGTCGATGGATGAAAAAGGCAGATTTGGTGAGCTATCCACGGAAGAAATACAAGAAATTATCGACAAGGCCGTCCCAGAAACAACAAAAAAAAGCCGCAAAGTTCGGGATGAGATTATTTAACGGTACGTATCCGTTAAGTTTCCCTTAAAAGTTGCAAACTTTCAAGTATGACCGTCGAGATTTTACGCATTCGTGAAGGTTACGTAACATCAACAATATTTACCTTAAAGTTACAGAACGGCTTGCTAGTCCTGGTGGCACCACATTTTCAAAACCAATACCAGAAATGTCAAAAGAAGAGCTGAATGTTTGTTTGAAGTGTTTTTACAAGTCTGCGAGGAAGAAAGATGGCACGCATTATACGATTTCATCCACGAAATCCATAAGAGCCGCCATTGATCGTTTCCTTCGCTCGCCGCCACAAAACCGTTTTCCATAATCCCTGACCCCGCTTACACTGAGGCAAATAAAGTTTTAGACGCTTTCGTGAAAGACCTAAGGAAAACGAGAAAAATAGCTGGCGTCGTTCACAAAAGAGCAGGTGAAGAAACTATTTGGGGGCGACGAACTCGGTCCAGCCGAAAGATTGAATCCTGCCCAGTAACAGAGGACGGCTTGGTTCTACCTCGGCCTCCTTTTGGGAAGACAAGGACGTGAAAACCAGCGACAGTTGACACCCGCAATGCTTTCTCTACGAAAAACTCCACAAGGGGTTGAATGCTACGAACTGAACAGAAGTCAACCTGGTTCCTTGCCGGCTACAAAACATCACCAGGGAAGCCTCGCAGATGCTGAGGATGAATCGGATGCGAAGATATTTTCCGTCCCGGGATCTGAAAGATGTCCAGTAAAACGCTCAAGAACTACTTGGGCCATCTCAATCTAACGTTAGATGCTCTGTTTAAGAGACGAAGAGCAGGTCAAAGCAAGAAGTTTAATCCTGCAGACGGCAAAATCCGGTTTTGCAGCGCACCTCTTGGTACAACTCCGCTCGACGACATGATTTTTTTTTCTTTTTATAACAATACTTTTATTATTATTATAATTATTATTATTATTATTATTGTTATTATTATTATCATTATTATTATTATAACAGTAATACAACTACTAACACTATTTACTCTAATTAACAATACGTTGCAATTACACATGCTACTTACAATACTAAAATTTGCATAATATACTCTACAAAACAATACATTTACCCTTTTTAATCTACGATACTAATACATTACTGATGCTTCTTACATTCATGTTATAACAATAGTAGTAGAACACTAATAACTGATTTTGCCACTGAGAACTCGACAACACGATGAAAGAGATGTCAAAGCGAGCAGGTATAGAGCCACATCTCACAAACCACTGCCTGAGAGCTACATCTGTCACAGTGCTCTCTGACCATAATTGCAAGACGAGGCACATCAAGTCCATAACGGGACACAAGTCTGACCAGGCAGTCCTACAACGAGCGGCCTTCGATGGAACAACAACAGCTGTCACTCGTTCTCAGTGATTTCATTGGAAATGCGTCTTCTGGTACTGCCACTTCAGTGCAGGGGAAAGAAAACGAAATCCAGCAGCAGTGCAGACCAATCCCAGACGAATTTCCCCATCAAATGCCTGGGAAAGCAGTTCTTGTCGAAAATATTTTTCCACCAGTTCAACCTCCGTTTCACGGCATGGCGATCAGAGAAGCTTTGCCAGTACTTTTACAACTGTAGTGTAAATGTCCACAATTAAAACTTTGAACACTTGATAGACTGCAAAACAGTCGTTTTCGGAAGTTTTCGGAAGGCGCGATCTTCGCGTGTGAAGCGCCCGAGCCTCACACGCCCGTAGGGCGTTTGAGGCGTTTTTAGCGTCTCTCCCCATTTTCCCACGCCGTTTTTACACTCGCTCCAGACCTTTCGTTCGCAAAAAATACGACTGTTTTGCAGTCTAAACACTTGAGAGCACTGCAGTAAGGTTTTTACCCGTACAAAACATTCCGTGAAGTTTAGATTACTGTAGATTCAGTTCAGCTGTTATTTGCTTCGCTTTTGATTTTTCATTCAACTGTTCGCACGGCGGTGCACTTATCATGTGATCATGAGATCATGTCGTTTTGGCGCCCGGAAGTCACATCACTTTCCGGTCGTTTCTTTAGCTTAAATAAAATTTAGCAAAACCGAAGGTTGAGAGTTTAATAAAACAATTATTCCATTCGCGCTTGTTGGATATGAGATTGGTTCTGGCCAACTCGACCCTACGGGCCTCGTTGGCTATTTACCATCTCATATCCAACGCGCGCTCATGGTATAATTGTTAAGTATATATTGACAATTTGTAGTTTAGGATTAATTAAAACAAAGTTAAAAACAGACTCAACTGATTTTCCATTAAACCTGGACATTCCTGGATGTTGCATTCCATGGTATAAGTGTCAGGTCCAAGGACACTGCAGTCGTTTCCTCCGTTTGCCGGGGGCGGATTGGTACATGTCCTGTTACGCGTCTTCACCCCACCCCCACTAGATTTTAAACATTCGCCGTACGGTCTCCAATCCGAGTAATTACCACTTATTATATAGAAGCGAGATAAGAGGAACCAAATCGGACCTCTCAGAACGATAAACTCAATGGATTACTTGCAAATTATTTCCAATTGGATAATTGCTGACTTTTTAACCAATAGCTTGCGTACCCACCGTTATCTAGAAAAACATTATATGGCAAGGTAGTTGTCTTTCAGTAATGGATGCTAGAGTGTGTGTAATAATATACATGGAAAAATCACTTGATTTTGATTGCCTGAGAGGGGTGCAGTTCAAGTGTAACACCAGTGCAAAAAAAGAGGTTCTTGCAGTTGTTACTCCGAGATCTGTAAATATCCCTTTGTATATATTGACAATTTTGTAGTTTAGGATTAATTGGAACAAAGGTAAAAACAGTCTCAACTGATTTTCCATTATACCTGGACATTCCTGGATGTTGCATTCCATGGTATAAGTGTCAGGTCCAAGGACACTGCAGTCTTTTCCCCCGTTTGCTGGGGGCGGATTTGTACATGTCCTCTTACGCGTCTTCACCCCACCTCCACAAGGTTTTGAACACTCGCCATACGGTCCCCAATCCGAGTAATTACCATTTACTATATAGAAGCGAGATAATAAGAACCGAATCGGACCTCTCAGAATGGTAAATTCAATGGATTACTTGCTCGTTATTTGCAAGTGAATAATTGTTCATTATTTCACCAATAGCTTGCGTACCCGCCGTTATCTGGAAAAACATTATATGGCACGGTAGGTTTCTTTCACTAATGGAAGCTTTAGTGTGTGTTGTGGAATTTTACTTTTCGGCTGTGTTACTTGATGCGAAGTTAATCACAGCTGGGTCAATAACGGTAAATAATGTATAGATTTTGCCAAGCCTAAAAGCGGAGTCCTCGGGCGTGGTTATTTAAAGCCTGACTAACCGAGTCAGGATAAGCGAGAATTTTAATTTGTGTGTTTTCTATTAAACTTGGCGGTGAGGTTTTTGCTTAAATTGTTTGGTCTTCTGAGTTTGAATAATCTCATATTACAAAAAACATAAGTAGTGAATAACATTTTATGCAAGAAAAATATATACTTCGGTTAACTTTTACTCCTGGGTTAGCCTTAGCCAGCTCAGTTCGGCGCAACCCGGCCCTGATCATAGTAAGTTAAACTGGTTTGACGCCGCGATTCAATCGAAAAGCCTGTAGTTGGTCAGCGGTAAACTTCAAAAAGTTCAAAGCTGTACTAATTTCAGTGTAATTTTGGTGCCTTTTTTTCCGTGGGATAAGTGACACGGGGTCGGTGATCGTCACCTTGTGGAACTTATCGGCTGCTATTTGTCCATTTTACCTGGACACTCCTGATTGTTGCATTCCCTGCTAGAACTGTCTGGTCCCAATGCACTGCAGTCTTCTCCATCATGTGATGGTGGTGGATTGGTACACGTTCTTTTACGCGTCTGTTCTCCACCCCCACAAGTCTTTGAGCACTTACCGTACGGACCCCAATCTGAATAACCACCGTTCACTACGAAAATGGATAATAGTATAAATAACAAAAATATGTTTATCTGTAACGATCCCTTTCTATGTACTTGTAATAAATAATTTTATTTACAAAGTTTCAAATTTTCTTACTGCACATGGCGCCGATTACAATGAAAATTGGTAAAAGAAAAAATAGTAATAAAAAATGACTAAAAAAGCAGGCCATTGGAAAAAAAAAATTAAAATAGCTTTTATAAAAAAGGTAGTTTCAATAAATGTTGGAAAAATTTGAATGAAATTTGGATAGTTTTAAAATGTCCTTTGTTTGTGGCAATATAATCCCAGCACGTTATACGGAAGAATGCTTCACAACCCTTCTTCCTGGAACACTGGGCCGAGGCCCGGATTTTATAATTTTCTTTTAGATTAGCGCACGAGTCTTACATTGAGCCTAGCTATTCACAATCTTCTCCCAGCCATACTGGTTAAATGATCTTCTTTGTATGCTTTTTAGCCTAGCGCTTACCCAACACTGTAGCTCCTAACAATCCTCTCTCAGCCACACTGAACGAGGAGTCTTTCTTTGTATACTTCAAAGCTTAGCTCAGGAATCTAGCCTTTAGCCTAGCTCTTTACAATATTCTCTTGGAAAGGCTTTTTATTTGTATGTTCTAGTGTGCTTGCATTTCGAGTTGCCAGCATTTGAAGTCGCTTAAAAGATGATCCAAATGTAGCTGACAATATTGTCCATATCCTTACCTGGGCACTTCTGCTTGTTGCATTCGCTGGTAGTACTGTCGGGTCCAAGTCCACTGCAATTTTTCCCTCCGTTTGCCGGTGGTGGATTGGTACACGTTCGTTTTCGTGTCTTCACCCCACCTCCACAAGTCTTTGAACACACACTGTACGGCTTCCAGTCTGAATAACCACCGTTAACTACAAAAAAAGAACATAAAATTATTACAACGAATGGCCCATTCCCTCTATGAGACTCGCCTGCAGGGAATCTTGGTAGTTGTATTCATCAAAATAACCATCCAGTTCAATCCCAGCAGGCGCTCCCTACTTAGAGAATTAGCTGTTGCCATGTCACGCAGTAGTGCTTACAATCATAAAGAATGACTGTATTGGAAACGTGCACGTAGACCGATCTTTTTATAAGGATGTAGGACTGTGGTAGGGTAGGAGGCTGGTGGGGTTTGATGGAGGGAGTATGCCACATGACACAGCTTCAAAGAACCTTGCGTGTTAATCTAGTTGTGTGCACGAAAATGGAGGGAGTTGCTGACATCAGGTATATATTACAAGGTATGTGCTATTTGTCAGTATTTCCATTACATTTTTAAATCAAGAGTTCCGCTATAAATATAGAGGAGATGAGTATCACAGAAAGGCAGCGTTAGGTAAAACTAGTTGGCCAACCTTATTAATAGGGTGGTTTTTTTCAGGAGTTTGTACAGTAAAGGTGGGCTATATTACCAATTAAAGAAAGTAATGAAGATTCTTACTTGCTTTACATCCGTACAGCTCTACTCGCAAAGCGATGAGAATGTACCAGTCGTCAGGAATGATTCTTATGGTCCTTGTGATGACTGGTGGAATCAGGTCATATTTGACAACACTGTCTTTATCGTTGCTGGCTTTAAAAGTCTTAAAAAGAATAACTGTTTTGTAAAATGTAGATTTTTTTCTCTGTACCATTTTAAGAGACCTAGATTGTCCTCATTATTTAACGAACATCTCGATCAGCTATTCTGAACGAAATTGAGAATGAAATGATCAATCGTAGCTCGTGCAATTTCTTGCAAGTTAAAGGAAACTCACTATTTGTCGTTTCTTTATTTTGAGAAGTCGAAGTTCTTCAATGGCTTTTTACCTCTCTTAGATCAAATATTAATTGATTGTGATTACTGCATACTAGTTAAGGCTGTAGATTCCGTTCACCGAAATTCTAGTCTCCTCCGCAGCTATTTTTTGGGATGCCACTATACGCTCCCCCAAAGGTTGCAGACGAGACTACCGAAAGTCTTGACCAATCGTATTTATTGGCTTTTAGATAAGTTAACTGTCGGTTACCTCCTGCCGGGACAGTGGGCAGCTAGACACGGAATTAATGTTGTCTATTGTATTGTATAGTATTGTAAATTCAAACGAGATTATTTTCAAAATATTGACCTTGGTATGCCATTCTGGCTGGTATTGCTGGAGGAAACCGCGGTCATCAACGTATTGAAGTGTGTAACTCTTCACATAATAAGGCCCATGGTAATAACCCTGCGTGGCAATACCAGTCACTTGCGTGTCTCTTCCAAACTTGATCTGAAGCCACTGACTATGATCACTCACTGCTGGTATCCAGCCTCCATAACGTCCAACTCCTCCCTTATAGTGCAGTCTAGCATTACCAGGAGCGTACAATAAAGTCGCATGGGCCAGTGTAGAGGAGGCTGTTACAGCAGAATCTGGAATTAACTTATCTTGCATCCCTAGTGGATCCCTACATCTGACCTCTTGGGGTATTTGGAAACCTAAGAAAACAAGACGGGGAAACAAGGCTGTTGTTGCCTTTAACAACAAAAATGAAAGTCGACCCATAAAAACACAGGCACGTAGAGTGTTAACGGACAAGTAAACAAGTAACCAAAGAGTGCTACGACTGCCATTACAACTACAACTAACACTACCACTACTGTTACCACTATCACTACCACTACCACTACTACTACCTTTACCACTACCACTACTATTACCTCTACCACTACCACTGCCACTACCTCTACCACTACTACTGTCACTACCTCTACCACATCCACAGTGAATACCACTATCACTACTACTGCTACTGCCATGCCAATGCACTGCCACTGCCACTGCCACTGCCACTGCCACTAACACAACCGCAACCACACCAATTACAACTACCATTGCAATTACTGTATGAAAATTCCTACTACAACCACTATCCAAACCACTAAAACTACGTACCGCTGTCAATGCCACTGCCACTAGCACTACAATCACCACTTCCACTACCACTGCCACTACCATTTCCACTACCACTGCCACTGCCACTTCCACTACCACTGCCACTTCCACTACCACTACCACTACCTCGACTACTACCACTAACACTACCGCTAACGCTACCACTGCCACTACCATTACCACTTCCACTACCGCGACCGCTAGCACGATCTCTACGACGAGCACTACCACAACCACGATCACTACCGCTACCGCTCATGTTGCTGCCACTGCTACTGCCACGGCCGCTGCAGCTGCCTCTACTACTACTTTGACGTTGACAGCTCCGTACCTGATCTACAACCATAGACATCAGCCCTCAATGAAATCCAGACATGGTATTCCAATGGATTGATTCGGATGTAGCGTGCAATAATAGGATTCTTTAGCTTGTGACTCACAATTGAGAATCGATCCTTATTCCCTTCAAATTCCTCAAATAGAACAAAAGAGTGCGGGTTTCTTGATTACCGACATGGCATAATTAACTAAGACGACACAATAGAACGTGTGGAGACAAACTAAAACCAAGAGTGTATGTAGGGTAAGATAGTTAACGTGGGTCGTATCCCCTTTGTAATCATTCTCAAGATATTTTCAGACATCGTACTTAGTTCTTTGGGGGTTAGACACCATTGGTGTTGCGTGGGTGTTTTAATGGAGTATAAATATGCGTATAGATCGGTTTGGGCTCTTTACGTGATTATAACTCGTGACATGATTGGTTATTTCTTGATCTTCCCGCGATTTTGAAGACCATGAGTAAAAATAATTTGAGGAATTACCTTCGGTACTCTTCAAAAACACACACACACACAAAAGGGTTTAAGATTGAGGAAAAATTACCTTGACAGAACCGTCTTCCAGGTAGTCACGGAAAAATTTCCCGTCATAACTGTACGTCAAACGATACTTTGTCACCCATTCGTAAGTATCGTCTCTTCCTTGAGTGGAAACTATCATCACTTTAACGAAACGCCCAAAATTCACCTGAAACCAATTGTTGTCTCGTAGATTACCAGCTGCCCAAGCTCCATAGTGTCCTGCTTTAAGCCTGAAATTAAGTCTTCCATTGCCTGGTATATATAAAGTTGTACCCGGAGCTACGTAGCTTGAAGCAGTTATTGAGGAGTCCGGAATGGCATAATTTTCCAGACCTAATCCTTCCTGGCAAGCAGGGGGTTGTGGGGTGGGAAAACCTGAAGGAGAAATAGTGATTTTTATTTGTAGTTTGTTTTATTTTAGAAGTGACCTATGTACATGCATATAGTATATCAGTTATACAAACTGCTGACTAGCTATTGCCAACTTACTGTACAATTGTTATGGTGGAATGATTCTTCCTTCGACTGCTTAGATGCCTCACGTGCGGTATAAATCTTTGTGTATATGACGTGAAATGTCAAACTTTTGTGTATTTTGGTGAACGTGAGCCCCGACGACGAAATTTTTGCACTTTCTTTTGGAAATGATGACTGCAGTTACATATTAAGTTTGGGCGGGTTTTAAGTTCAATTGGCGACTGAACAGCTAGATCTAGATAATAAAAAAATTCAAAGGTTAAATATATATCTATTTTTACGAGGCCTCAGTCTTGGCGTCGCCGTGGTCATTATTTTAGCTCTCTAGTATTAGGAAAGATATTATGATTATGTCATACGTGCGTATATTTGTACATAATCCTACCTGAACGACACCCATACAACTCCATTCTTAGTGACATCCACCCATGATACGATACCGGTTGAACTCGGATGTAGCGGGCATAGATTGGTGGATCCAGTATGTTGATATCAACGCTCTTTCGGTCACTATTGCCTTGAAAGACCTAAAGTGATAACAACAGACACGTGTACGTAATGGCAAGTGTCAACAAAGTGTTTAGCAAAAGCGGACGACCACGATGAGTGGCCGGTTTCAAGGAGATCGAACTGGACAATGCGATATTGAGAGTGTAGCTAAAAAATATCAGATATAACAACGTTTGTGGAGTTACCCTCATTAAGGTCCGGTAATACGGGCAACATTTTTCTTCACCTTGTCTCGCAACATTGTTGCATTGCAAGTTGAAACACATTGTTGCGCGTATTACCACGTTTGTGACCAACTTGTCTCGCAGCAAATTACAGTGTTGCAAGTTGAGGCAACATGTTGCGCAAAGTAGATTCGAGTTCTACTTTCTGCAACTAATTTTAGTTTTGCTGCTCGTATTACCACTGAAGCTACAACTTGTCTTGCAACAAATTTGAATTCAACGCTTGTGATTGGCTGTCGCGGAGAGTGGCAACGCGGCAAACAAAACAAACATAGCGGACGGTGAAGGCGGGCGTGAATTCGAAGTAGACCAGTAACTCTCGGATTGTCATAAATTTGCCCTATGCAAAGACCTCAAGGGCTATCATAGTCTTTGGGACACCTCGTTTGTCCCTTCACACAAGCAGCAAAAAAGACAAACGGCGTGGAAGAACTGTCCCAAAAACACAACTTTTCGCCTAGCAATCTGAAACGAAAGCGAGCTTCATACTGAGAGAACTTCGCTGGCACGGAAAATTAAGAAGAAAATGACGGCCAGAAATCGAAGTGGAAGTTCGTGGAAACGCTAAATTATTTGAAAGAAGGCTCCATCTTTATTTAAAAAACACGATTGACCGATTATACGTGAAGAATTCCGCAGACTTGAAGCACTGTATTTTGTTGCGAGATAAGTTGGCCACAAACGTGGTAATACGTGCAACAATGTGTTTCAACTTGCAATGCAACAATGTTGCGAGACAAGTTGAAGAAAACTGTTGCCCGTATTACCTGACCTTTAGGGAGCTTAAGCACGCCGAGAACGACGACGCCGAGGACGACGCCTACTCAAAAATGAATTGATATTTTCGCGATTGTCTAGATCTGTTCGGTACGCCTAGGGCTTGCCACAAGTTGCCCGAAATTTCTCAAAAAGTTGCTCAAAAACTGCTCCAAAAAAAGTCAAAAGTTACTTTTTGTAACGAAAGTTGCTCAAAAGTTGCTAAACAAAGCCAAAACTTTTTTGTTTCTCTCTTCTTTTATTTGTTCTGATGCAAAAATATGCAATTTGTGCAACAAAAGTAACATTTCTAAGCATTTTTGTGCATTTGGTCGTGTAACCAGCGTCGCTAAATAAATTTGTTCACAATACGTATGAGTAAATACTACGCATCAATATCAAAACTTTTTAAAAATCTTTTTAAATTTTTTTAACAAAATTTAAAAAAAAATTTCAAAAAAGAATTATAAAAAGTTTTAAAAATTTAACGAAATTCACAAGTTGTCTACTGAAACATTGTAAAATATGGAAGCATATATGGCCAACTACAGTACTAAAAGCTCCTCCGATATCTAGAAAACTAGAAATTGCTCAGAATACAAAAAAATTGCAAGTGAGCTACTTTCACTTTTAACTTGTCCTCACACAAACGTATTCACATTGCTAAGTATATTTTCTTCATTAGAGATGAGTAGTATAAAAAATCTGGGAGACAATACGGTCCTATTATGCGAAATCTTCTCTTCCGGTTGCCGTCCGCGTCTCAAAAACGCGCGAGCTTAGCTCTCTAGTATCTCTCTTCCCCCAGGTGTATGAATGGGTACCGGTGAATTTAGTGCTTGAGTGGGGTGGGATAACCCTCCGAAGGACTAGCATCCTATCCACTGGGGGAGAAAAAATACTTCTAGTCGCTAGTCGGGATAAAATGCGTTCTTTATGTACAACTTCGCCCAGCGTAGACTTTGTTTTCCTTTAGTTAACGTGGAAGTTCAATCTCCAAAGGATAAAGCGAAAACAAACAAACAAACGAAAAATTGAATTACTGTATGACTTTAACTTTAGTGTTTTGGTGTAACTTACCCTGTCAGAGCCATATTGGCCGCTCTTGTAAAACGCAAAATAACCGCCATCATAGCTATAAGAAACCTTGTATTCAGTCACCCACTCATATAATTCTGCTCGGCCCTGAGTTGCGATCTTGGTCACCTTTGTGATGTCACCAAGATCCACCTGAATCCATTGTCCTTGTTCCAGGAACAAAGTTGACCATGCGCCTGTTTTGCCGTTCCCTGTCCTGTGATTAAGCCTAGCATTGGTAGCTCCATGAGCTACACTAAACTGCAAGTACAATACGTCGACTCATAAATGTATTGTTTGATTGCCCGTGACTCCTTATTTAGGGAATTGAGCTACGTTGTGCTGAAGCTCTTTACTTTCAAGAGCTCCATACGAATGTACCTCTAAGCATCCCTAACCCTGTTTTTCTTTCTTAATGTGGGTTTTTTTTGTGAATGTTTTGTGTTTTTTCTCTCCCTTAAACTAAAGTGTAAACTGTAAATTCTTCCTTCACCTGTCCTGTCCAGTATTTAAACATAACTAGGCTGGAGGTTAACTTGAAAGTCTCAAAATTGCAGACTTCAAGACTACGAGATGTGACCAGTAACTACTGACACACTATTACTGGAGACAATGGCGTCAAAATATTAAACCAAATTTGGGTAGTGTAAAAATAACTAACGGTATGTTGAGCTAACCCGCCTGATGTATCTTCAAAGAGTATACAAGTATAAATATTTATTGTCCAACTGCAGCGAATACCGTCCAAATAACAGTACAAATATACAGCGACATTGTACAGTTATTTTTATGGTAGAAAACCTGTTTGCCGTATACAGGTCGGCGCGCGCACGCAAAACTGTCTCCCTCTTTTATTGATAAATTTATTGACTACTACAGTTAGATTATAAATCTCTCATTAGATGTTTTAGTGTGTAGTATCGCTTTATATTTTTACTCGTTGTTTGTATTTCGACTCGCCCTACGGGCTCGTCAAAATACGGTACAACACGTAAAAATGTATATATGTTATTTACCGGCTGGAAGGTCCGTATAGTGAAAAACCGTGATCGAGGTCTTGAGCGGCCTCGGGCAGCATTTTCAAGCCCAAGGTCACAGTTTTTCACTATACGGACCGACCCTAAGCCGGCAAATAACATGTTTATTTTTTTCCTACAGTAAATTGGTTGTGGCTGC